>NC_067120.1:39950122-40139072 GCF_021347895.1 Acanthochromis polyacanthus | reverse complement strand
GTTCTTCTCTCTCTGGAGATGTTGTGATGCATAGATCAGGACGTAAGATAACATCGTGTTTGCTGGAGGTAAGTGTGTTAATAGATAGACTGAAGTATGAGCCGAGCAAGCAGCGGTAGAAAGACTAACTGAGACTGGACCGTGTTACTGGGAGGTGGACTGGGAACCAGTGTAAATTGTGTTGTTATCACTGTATAGTTTAGTGTTGCAGCTCCACACTGAATGATGGAGAAGTGCAGTTAATGTTGACATGATCTGTTGGAGGTTGATGTCAGGTTGCAGAGTGTGCAGGAAGTTTCAGGATGTTTGTGTCGGTGCAGGATTCTATTTCAGTTGACTTTCTATTTCCAGCTGCAGTCAAAGTTGTTGAGCTTCTCTACCTGCAGCACATTGAGCTGATGAGAACAAAGTGTCCTGGAAACATGTCAGCTGAAGCCTTGGAGCCCAGAGAGAGTTTAATGAAACACATTTTACTGGGTTTTTAAAAATATGAATATTGAGCTGAGCTCCTGTAAAATCTGGGCTCAAAGCTAACATTAGTTTCTGAGTTCAAAGTCCTTAAAGAAGGTGGTCATGAGGATTTGATGTGTGGTTTTCTTCATACCAGTCTGTGGCTGGATGTCTGAAATAATGACAAATAATGCAGTCCTGAAGTTTAACCTTCTCATTGATGTGAACATCTGCTCTTCAATGGTTCAACCTGCTGTGACAGAACAATACAAAACAGTTCTATGAAGGTGGAAGTTTGGTCCAAACATCTCAATGTTTCTGTTCTGATTCTCCACCAACCATAAAACATTTATTTCCATCCTGAGGGGCTGAATTATTTTCCTGTGATTGACACCAATAGAAGCTTTAAAAATGTAGAGTTTGGTTCCAGTCAGAGCAACTTTGTGACAAAATCTCGTAAAATGAGGTTTTCTGCATTTCTGGTCAGTATCAGGATGATGACTGAGCAGGTTTGATCATGAAAGCAGTCCAATAGTGTCCCAGCTGGAAGAGTTCCATCATATTATTGGTCAGATTTCCTGTAATTCAGCAGCATGCAGCAAACAGAGGCTGCTTCATGAACACACACTCTGACTGTGAGCTGAAAATCCACATTTGATTCTCTTTGACTGATATCTGCCCACTTGGAGTCTCACTTCCAGGTTTTCAGCCTTCATCTGTTTCTGGGAGTCTGACATGATGATCTTTTAGTTTTGTGCTTCTGCTAGCATCACCTCACTGCTGCTAATAATTCAGTCTGAGCTTTTAGAACATCTGGATGAAACATAATCCTGACTCATCTTGTAGAGAACAATCAGAGCCTTGAAGCCTTTAAATAAAGTCTGTCTTCACTGCTGTCAGAGCTGATCGTTTGTTAGAATTGAATTTGTAAATACATTTATCATAATCAAGCCTTAGAGCATTAACTGTGTGTGCATAGTGTTTTACATGACTATTTTTATAGAATACCACTCACTCACTTCTATCTGCACATATCTCTCTCTCTCTCTCCCTAGTCTCCACATCCCAGTATATTTCCACTCTTTCAGCTTAGCACACCCCCTTGTGTAACTCGAGCTATTTCTTATCTTATGCTATGTTTTCATCTCTGCTTGTGTATAAAATAAACTTCGTATGGGAGCAGTCTTTGCAGCTCGCACTAATGTGTCTTGTTACACTGTGCTGTGTTGCCCTTGCAAGTAAAATTACAGTCTCCGTGTTTTTCTGGTTTGGTGAATATCTTCTTATGTTATGTGTCAGCTCTCAGCGGAGCTTCTCTCTGACATCGTTGTCAGGACTTTATTCCACCTTGTTTTCTTCCAGTCAAATATCTGAGGGATGAACACCAACAACAGTCCATAAACTGCTCTTTTACAGCTCAGTTCATTCTTTTAGTGTTTTTCTTTATTCACATATTTATCATGTGTCTTTTACTGTGGACTTATTTGTTCATCTCTGTCATTCATTCCAAGCAGTTTATTTAGAGACGCTGATGTTTTGTCATGTGTGCAAAATCTGAAATGTAACAGCGCCCTCTGGTGGTCATGTTTGTAACTTCAGATTTCTCTTTCATTTTTCAGTCTGTTGCAGTAAAATGTCATTTGTACCTGGATGAGTTGTATCTGTGTGGACATGACTGTTTGTCTGGATCATAACAGGACAGACTGTGAGCAGCTTTCTCTGATTTAGTCCTGATATGTGATGATGTTGTGAGCAGCATCAAGCACCAAGGCCTCACACAGACTGAGAACTCCTCAGCTGAGGAGTCTGAGTTGTCTCCATGAGAAAAGCAAAGCTGTACTGTGTGAAGGACGGATACTCTGATCAGTTTGTGTTGAATGTTTTTCTGTGGATCACATCTCTGAACATGATCCTGGTGTTGGAGCTCTGCCCTTTCAGCTCAAATATTCACTCTGCATTTCTCTTCTTTATTATAAATCGTTACTCCTTTTATTCTTTAATAAATTACAAAGACTAATTCTGTTGCTCTGTGACTGTTTTTGCTGCAGCTCATCCAGATTTTCCACAACAAGTCACTTGACAGGAAGTTTTCTGGTTGACGTCTTGTCAGTAAAATTTATTTCTAGAGAACCTTTCACAGGTAGAAAATCACAAAGTGCTTCTCAGTAACAATAAAACTACAATAATAAAGAGAATAATTTGATAAAACAGGAGAGTAACAGCTAAGAAACATTTCAGTAAAGCATCCATCAACAAAATCAATAAACAGAGCAGCTACAGATCAACCAACAGTCTGAATAAAAACGTTCATGAAAAGCTTCACAGGAGTCGACTGATCTCAGCTGTAGAGGAAGAGCTCAGAATGTACAGTCAGCACAAGTTTTATACTCGATTAGTGAGACAAGTCATTTTTGTTGGCTGGACCTGAGAGCTCTATTTGGGGCGTGAGGATGAAGGATGTCGGAGATATTCCACTGTGTTTGGAGACGCACAGCCTCAGAAGTTAGCAGCAGCATTTTAAAATGAACATGAGGAATGATCAGGAGACAGTGAAGAGAGGAGCAGGGAGATGTGGGATCTCTGGTTAGTTCCTGATAAAAGATGAGCAGCTGGGTGACCTGGTAGCTCAGAAACAGGAGCTCTGCATCTACACATATACATTCTGAGTAGCTCTGGACAATTTAAAGGAACTCTTGCAGTGATTTTGGACATTTTTTAACCATTTTTGGATTCATTTTTCATTTGGGAGCATATTTTTGGACTGTGGGAGGAAGCCGGAGTACCCGGAGAAAACCCACACATGCACAGGGAGAACATGCAAACTCCATGCAGAAAGATCCCAGGCCCAGGCCGGGATTTGAACCAGGATCTTCTTGCTGCAAGGTGAAAGTGCTAACCACTACTGCACTGTGCAGCCCGCTATTTTGGACATGAAAATGAAATATTTTCACGTATAATTCCTTATCATGTAATTATATTTTTAACCTGACTATTCTAAATATTATCATTAAATCTCTACAACACATTTAATGATGTAAATTTAATTGAAGCTTTGAAAACGTCCACCTGGACAGTAGCTCTGATTTTTGTTGTTTACGCTGCCCCACCACTAGGTGTCAGGATTGATTCAAATTAAATCAGCATTTTAATGTTTTTAATCTCATGTTTTCTGTTGTGTTTTTTTTTCCTGATTTCTCATTGAAATAGAGATCCAGGATTGTGGAAATGATTATAATATTTTATATTTTAATTCCATTCAATTTCTGATTTTGTTCTTTTCTTTCTGGTCGAGTCAAAACACAGAAACACGAGTAAAAAAATCAAAATTTGTATTGTATATAATAATCTCAGGTTTTAACTCAAATATTCATCTTTTGAAACTGACAATAATAATCATTGTCATAATATTACATTATTATTTGCATTGTATTATACTCTTTTTTTAAAATATCATTATTCTGTAGTTATTTTATCTTTTTACAGTGTGACCGTGAACGCAGCTCCATGTGATCTCCAGACTTTCCCACGCGGCCATGAACGCAGCACAGCGTCACATGGAGCTGATCTGTTGGAGAGGCTTCAGAGGGAGAGCAAACAGAGGAAGCAGCTCACCTGTTCACTACCTGTTAACCTCCTCTAAACCTCCTGGTCACTGTGGACTCGCCTCACCTGTTCGGACTCACCTGTTTGTCAGTCTGAATAAAAGCAGCCGGCGTAACTAAAAGCAGTTAAAGTGAGCTCCATGAAGTGGAACACTAACGTGGTCTGAGGACAGGAAGTTGGATGGATGTTCAGTGAGCGTAAATGTCACGTGTGTGTGCAGTGTGTTGTGTGGACGAGTGTTTAATGGTTGAAGGGTGATAAGCAGCAGCTGAGCTCAGAGATAAGTGGACTGTGAGGCCACACAGCGACTGTTTGTGGTGATATAGCTGAACTTCATGCCCATAAAGACAGTGAACAGCTCTGGATGTGTCACTGCATCACAGCTTTGGTTCACTCTGCAGAGCTCCAGTTCACTGATCACACCTGACAGAGTTTGATCCTAATCAGTGAAAACATGCTGATCAGCTGACAGCGTTCTTCTTTCAGTGCTGGAACAACAACTGCAGCAGCAGCGTGTCTCTGATCAGTCTGTCCAGAACAGTTAGTAAATGTGTCTTCAGCTGAGCAGCATCAGAACATGTTGAAGGAAGGAAACCACACAGCTGTAGTTAGATGTAGTCATGTGATCTCCAGGAAACAGAGGAGGAGCAGCTCTGAGTGAGACAAAAACATTAGAAGGAAACGAACAGTTCAGAGTCCGTTTTACAGTCGACAGAGGAGGACAACATGGTGAGTGTTAGTTTAATGTTATTATTGTTCTGCTGTCAGAAAACCTTCTTTGTGTTCTTGGTGTTTTTAAATCACAGGAGTGTTTTAATACTGACTGCTGTGGAAGCTTTTATCTGGTGAATGATCTTTACTGAAAACTGCTTCACTTGTTCTTCTACATTTTAAAACTGGACAGATATTTAAAGATGTCAGTAACTAAAGGTGTGTTGGTGCAGCAGAGAACCAGGTCCAGAAGAAGAAACTCTGTTGGGGTTCTCCTTGATAAACTGGGATCTTAAAGTACTGTACAGTTAAGATGTTGACCGTATTAAGGTGTTGGGAGGATGATTAGACTGAACTGGTTCTACCTCTGTACGCCTCCACTCTGGTTACTTTGCTCTAAACATCGTCTCTCTCTCTGAGGATCCACACCTCTTTCCTGTAGTTTCTTTCCTCATTTATTTCTGCCTGGTAACTCACACACATGCCTCACTCATCACCACCACCAACACTTCATTTGGATTCCTCACACCTCAGGCTTCTCATTGTTGGTCCTGATATTTTGAAACCAAACACAGATGTGGCATCTTAAACTTGTTTCTCCTCTTTGCCACTGGATGTGAGCTAGCTTGAGACAAGTGATATGGTGATCCCCAGATATCTCAGAAATCAAAAAACGAACCAGTTTCTCTTACAATTAAAAATAAATACAACAGCTCTTTCAATCATGTAGACTGATGTTGGATCAGAAAGTAAACTGTGCAGCTGTTTTCATAGCAGTGATTTATTTTTGTCAATATCTATTCATATCTCTTGGATCTTTACAGGATGAAACATGACGATGGCTAAAGAAGTCCTTCTGGAGACTTTGGAAGAGTTGGTAGAAGAGGAGTTTAAAAACTTCAGATGGTACTTGAATCAGGAGAAGCTCAGAGAAGACTCCAAATCAATCCCAAAGTGTCGACTGGAGAAGGCAAACAGGGGCGACACTGTGGATCTAATGGTCCAGACCCATGGTACTACAAATGCCCTTAAAGTCACTCAGGAGGTTTCAAAGAAGATGAATAGAAATGATTTGGTGCCGAAAATCTCAAGAGCCATCAAAGAAGGTAAGTCAGGTGAAGATTAAAAGTGGGATGTTCCAGAGAAACCAAGAAGAACACACAGATGTTAGAATGATTAATTAACATGATACATCTGGAATAAGCAACAATAGGACCAAAAATATCCACAGTAGCAGCACAAACCATTAATTTAAAGTCCCTTTGTGAAACTGCGACCAACAAATCAGACGTGACTAAATCTGGGAAAAACAGAAAAAACATGATCCAGCTGGGAATCACTGGCTTGGATCAGCCAATATTTTCTGACCTGATTCTTCACGTCTCTACATACAGGAGACACGTTACTGATCAAAAACCAGTAGAAAACTAAACGACACAAAAACTGAGCCCAAAATTTGACATAAAGATAAAACATTAGATAACAGTCTGTACATGAATACGATTAAAGTCAAAATGAGTTCATGAACTGCAGAAAATAGACCCGAGATTCATCCCAGACACACTTTGTCCATGTGGACCACCAAAGTAAACACACTGCAGCTGGTGTCTCCAGTCTCTGAGTTTAAGGCTTTAAGGCAAACTAATGTGCACATTTTCCAAGAAAGATGTCAGACTTCACACACAACACTAAAATATTACACAACCATCATTCCACACATCTGTACACATGAAGGTGTGTCCATGTGTGAGTGGAGTTGGTGATCTGCAGAACGTTATACTTCTAAGACCTCTAAATGTACACAAACACATTTCTCAGTACACATATACACAAAATTATCTCCACAGAAATCAATAGAAAGAAGCCGAATTAGTGTTGTTCCGATACCATTTTTTCCTTTCCCATCCGATACTTGGGCTTGAATACTCGCCGATACCGAGGTGTATGAACAAAAAAACACTACAACTGTATTTACCATTCAACCTGTTTGTCCTTTACATTTTGGACAATTTTAAGATTCAAAACTAGTATAAAAAACAAAAACATCTGACAGTATATTATTTGAATGAATGTTGTTTATTTTGTCATAAACAACTTGACAGTAACTTTATAAAAATAAAAAAAGTTAACGTTTGTGCAACATTAATATCGCGTATAATACTATTTTCTTTAACTTTATATCAAGTGTTTCAAATCAACATAAGAATGTCTACTCTAACAAAAAACTTTGAGAATTGTAAGAATTCAAGTATGAAAAAGTGCAATAACAACTTGCAAATAGTTTTCACAAGGACCATAACAATTCAACCCGGTCTCACGGGGATTCGTGAAACTGTCACGTAAGTTTTAGTTTCGGTTTCGTGCGCACCAACACGATTTCGTCATGTTTTTCGTGCCGCTCACCACGAAATGTTTTTCGCTGTGGTAATCACATCTGAAAGTGGTTTATACCGGCGGATTCATGACGATCTAAGCTGTCCATCGGCGTATACTGCTTGTGTGATTGCGTTTGCGGCCGCCGGACATTCTTGAAATTCCTATGCAAATTGGTAAGTGTACCACCGGCTTATGGTTAGGTTATGGTTATGTTTAGGGACGATGTCATGCAAAATATAGCGTTGGATTCGCCACGGTTTTACATTAAAAATATAATATACACATTCTTTTGAAATACGTTCTGAGTGGCACGAAAAGTCCGCCGTTTAAAATACATTGGTGCGCATTTCGTGGTGAGCGGCGCGAAAAACATGACGAAATCGTGTTGGTGCGCACGAAACCGAAACTAAAACTTACGTGACAGTTTCACGAATCCCCGTGAGACCGGGCTCAACAATTGGGGGAAAAAAAACACCAACAATATTTCAGTATAAATCTAATCTAAAGCATGAAAAAGTGCAGTACCAATGTGCAAATATCTGCTTTAGTGTGCACCTAGATACAAAATCATACTTCAAATGAACAAGCTCTAAAATGAGCAAAATGAACATTGATTAAACATAGGATTCAAGAAACCATTTTTTCCCCTCACAAGTTTAGGTACACTGGGAGGTTCTTCTTAAGGGAAATGAGCATTTCTGCTCTCACCTCCAAGCCTGTTTCTTTTCTCATCAATAATGTTGGATGCTGCACTAAACAGTCTCTCACTATCTATACTTGTACTAGGAGCAGAAATAAACTTTGCAGCGGTGACAACCAAGGAGGGAAACCAAACAAGGTTGTTTGCCCAGTATTGAAAAGGACTGAGCGTGGGACAGTTGGCTCCATTAGATATGTTTGTAGTTGAGCACGGGCACTGGTGAGTGGTGTGCCATGTTCTTCATGCTCCTGGACAATCTCTTCAAATATTCCCTTCAGCCCACTCTGATTACTGTTGCGAGTCTCGGGTTCTGCCTCCATTCGTGGACGTTTCCTGGGGCTTTCTGTGGTGGTCTCAGTATCAGATGGCTCAGTCTTTTCCATCTCTTTTGTCAGGGCTTCCTTTGCATCTCTGATGTGATCAGTGCAGGAGAAGTATCTCAAAGCAACAAAACACAGAAGAAACAATAAGAGCAAGATTACCCCCCAATATGTGTTCAAAGGCTTAAAGCCATACAGCTGTAATGTACTATGTTGCCTATGATTTGTTTGCTAGTAATCTTCTTGGAGTGTGGTCACAAAATAAGCACTACATGAATTTAACACATTACAATGCATTTAATTATGTGATTTTGTAATTTTTAAAATAAATTGTTGGCTTAACAAAAAAAGCAAATTATCAGGCAAATTAGAATACAGTTTAATTATGAGCTAAAATTGAATAGACACCGTACCCGTCTTTAAAACGAGGGTCCAGGAGAGTAGCAACTGCATACAGGGGCTCTTGCTCAAAAGCTTGAAATCGTCTGTTGACTGCTTCAAGTAGTGTTGATTTCATGGTTTTTATTCCTGAATCGTCATGGCACTGATGGGAAAGCAGCCGTTTTAGAACAGTCACAGAAGGGACGACTTCTGTCACGAATCGGAGGAGAACCCAAGCAGCAGGCACAAACGGGAGGTGAATTAATAATGATTTAATTGAATTAACAAAGGAAACAAACAGAAAACTCTTAAATGAAACAGGAGGGGAAAAGCAGAAAGGAGAACTGAACTGAACTAAACCAAGGGCGGACCCGAAGGCCAAATTAAACTAAATATAAAACTAAACTAAATCACGGGAGCAGGGAGACTCACTGAAAGTCCAAAGGCGGAGGTGGGCAAAACGAATGGAGCAGGTGAAGAGAATGTGGCAATGGCAGGGAAACAGGAAAGCAGTCCAAAAAGGGAGACAGAGTCCAGGAAGCAGCATGCAGGTTGTAGCGAGTTTCGTGGTGTAGCATGGCAGATGAAGCATAGAGCAATGAACCAGCAGTGAGTTGTGCAAGGAGGTAGGCTTATATGCAGCGGTGATTGTCAATTCCTGCCAGCTGCGCTCTCCACACAGCCATTCATCGTTTGGCTGATTAAGCCAGTGCACTGGAGCAGGAGGATCATGACATCTTCAGACAGAAACAAGGCAGCGCAGCTCATCTCTTTGGTAAGCTCTTCGAATGGGCTCAAAACAAGGACAGTTTTTTCCAAAAGAGACCACTGATTAGGAGTCAGGCTCGCAGGGAGGTCGTATTCTGCTCCGTATGCGGAAATTGGCCATTTCTGCTCCAATGCACTCTCCACCATATAGAAAGTACTGTTCCATCTGGTTGCAACGTCTTGTTGAAGACGTTTGCTGGGCATATGTAAATCTTTCTGTATGTCTTCAAGATACGTTGTAGCTAGTGGAGAGTGCCTGAAATGTCCAACTATTTTTCTACAGTGAGCCACAGTGTCACTGACGCTTCTCTGTGACAACAACCCCTCATGAACCACCAGCTGCAGCGAGTGGGCAAAGCATCCCAAACTAGGCACGCCAAACTCTTGCATGGCCCTTTTCATGTTGCTAGCATTGTCTCGCAGAATAACATGAACACTGGATTTCTTTATTTTCCACTTATCGAGCATCTCCCCAAGTGCCTCGGCAATGGCAAGGGCTGTATGTCATCCACGGAACTGGCGAGCATGCAACATGGCACTCTGACGTGTAAAAGATGACTGCATCTGCATATTCACCCAGTGAGCTGTCAAGCTAAGTAAAGACGAGGAAACGTCACTGCTCCAAATGTCTGTAGTGAAGCTGACAGCTGGAATCTCTTTAAGTTTGTTGGAAATGCACTTACTCACTGTCATGTACAGTTTAAGGAGCGCCGTTTCTGAAATGTATTTGCGGCCAGGCAAATTGTAGCGCGGCTCAATATACTCCATTATGCAGTGGAATCCCACATTTTCGACCAGTGATAGTGGCTGGTCACTCAAGACAATAAACTCCACAATTTTATTGCTTATTCCGGTGGCACATTGAAACTCTTTGGGAAACTTCTCTCTCCGTGTGAAAGAATCTTCTATAGTTTGTTGCTTCCATCATTCGGTGTTAGCTTCGATGACTCTCTGGTGTTCTTCGAGGTGGTGCGCTTTCAAATGCTTTATCAAGTTGCTCGTGTTAAATGCCCCTACATGAGAGCCACCTCTCGAAACATCCTTTTTGCAAATCTGACATTTTGCAGTCTTACTTGTTGGTTGGTCTAGGTGAAAATACTGCCAAACAGCCAACATGCTTTACTGTAGCTACGGCTTGTAGCAACTTCCTGTCAAATCAGCGAAGAAGAACTGACTTCCTGTCATAGCAGCATTAGCAAAAGTAGTGGAGCCTGACTGCCCTTTCACGTCTGATATTGCAATTTAATAGTCGCACTGGTGATTTGGTCTGTTTACTCGCCGATACCAATACCTTAAAATAGCGCAATATCAGCATGAAATCCAATGCCAGCATCGGATCGGAACAACACTCAGCCTAATTCGCGTTTCTGCTAACTTGCTCCAGAGGAGGTCATGGTCAGAGTTGGGAATTGAATCAGCTGCAAGAAGCGTCTTCCTTTCACCAGTTCTTCTTCTGACAATTCTCTCTGAGTGATCCAGATACTCAGATGAAGTTTTATCTGCAAATTTGTTGATCTGTACATTAGTGACTGCACTAAATAACGCATTGTATGTGTTATGTTGCCATGGCAACCCACATGCATTCTCTTGCTTATGCAGAAAATTCTTAAATCTGTATTTCATGTTTGGTCCGAAGTAGCTGCAGTAAATACAACAAAGCTCACAAAATTGATGAGTCTGTTGGTATTTATGACAGAAAATATTCAATAACATTAATTTCACTTTGCTTTGGGTGTAAACATTAGTGATATCCTTTATAATGGGACAGACTTAAATATTAGTGTCGTGTCTAAATGAATGAAGTTTAAAGTTTAACAGCTCCAGTGTTCAGCTGTAAGTTAAAAATAAACAGCTGTGTTGAGAGTCACTGAGTGGGGAAAATACTTTTAGTAACTCACAGCATTAACAGTTTAATACCAAAATTACTCTCTGGAATCATTTGTAGTTATATTTTTGAATATTTTTCATAGTTCTACATTATAACAACCTGTTGACTGAAGTTGGTGACACATGATTTGTTCATTTTGTGCAGAAGAAGAGTCACATGACTCATTAAAAGATCCATTTTATGTGATTGGACACACTGTCTGAAGAAGAAAACCTGGTTAACAAAGAAAGATGATAACCACCTTCATGATACCCATTATCTCTGCCTGAGGTTTTAGGTTTTGTCAGTCCCACTTACACAAAGAAAGCCTGTCTGTGTTGAACTTGTTTTTTTCATGGATCACTTCTTCACCCTTCAGATGTCCTCAGTTGTATATAAATGTGTGTATGTGTGTAGATTTTTCCTCTGACTCTGTTTGCTGTCGTTAAACTCCTATTTTAGTGTCTGTCAAACCCCAGTAAAACTGTTCCTCTTTGCTGGGACTCAGTCTGTGTTTGCTTCATCCTTTCTGATTCAAAGACACAAAGGATGATTTTACAATAAAACCTTCCACCCAGTGAAGACCTGATAGTCCAATACAATGAATCTAGAACACACCTGCTGGAATATGTTTTCATTCATACATTTTTAACAGTTTCTTCTCATTTGTGTAATTTCCTGTCTTTGATTCAGAGATTCTGTCAGAGTGTAAAGACAAACTCAAGTCTAACCTAAAGAAGAGGTTCCAGAGAGTGTTTGAGGGCATCGCTAAAGCAGGACAGCCGACCCTCCTGAATAAAATCTACACAGAGCTGTACATCACAGAGGGAGGGACTGCAGAGGTCAATGATGAACATGAGGTCAGACAGATTGAAGCAGCATCCAGGAAAGCAGAAACAAGTATCAAACCAGAAGACATCTTTAAAGGCTCACCTGGAAAAGACATACCAATCAGAACAGTGATGACACAGGGAGTGGCTGGCATCGGGAAAACAGTGTTAACACAGAAGTTCACTCTGGACTGGGCTGAAGACAAAACCAACCAGGACATACAGCTCATGTTTCCATTCACTTTCAGAGAGCTGAATGGGCTGAAAGAGAGAAAGTTCAGTTTGGTGGAACTTGTTCATCACTTCTTCAATGAAACCAAAGCAGCAGGAATGTGCAGCTTTGAAGACTTCCAGGTTGTGTTGATCTTTGACGGTCTGGATGAGTGTCGCCTTCCTCTGGACTTCTACAACGATGAGATCCTGACTGATGTTACAGAGTCCACCTCAGTGGATGTGCTGCTGACAAACCTGATCAGGGGGAAGCTGCTTCCCTCTGCTCGCCTCTGGATAACCACACGACCTGCAGCAGCCAATCAGATCCCTCCTGACTGTGTGGACATGGTGACGGAGGTCAGAGGGTTCACCGACCCACAGAAGGAGGAGTATTTCAGGAAGAGATCCAGAGATGAGGAGCAGGCCAGCAGCATCATCTCCCACATGAAGACATCACGAAGCCTCCACATCATGTGCCAAATCCCAGTGTTCTGCTGGATCACTGCTACAGTTCTGGAGAAGCTGCTGAGAAGCAGAGAGGGAGGAGATCTGCCCAGAACCCTGACTGAGATGTTCATCCACTTCCTGGTGGTTCAGGTCAAAATCAAGAAGGTCAAGTATGAAGGAGGAAAAGAGACAGATCCACACTGGAGTCCAGACAGCATTAAGATGATTGAGTCTCTGGGAAAACTGGCTTTTGAGCAGCTGCAGAAAGGAAACCTGATCTTCTATGAGTCCGACCTGACAGAGTGTGGCATCGATCTGGAAGCAGCCTCAGTGTACTCAGGAGTGTTCACACAGATCTTTAAAGAGGAGAGTGGGCTGTACCAGGACAAGGTGTTCTGCTTCGTCCATCTGACTGTTCAGGAGTTTCTGGCTGCAGTCTACATGTTCCACTGTCACACCAACAGGAAGACTGAGGTGCTGGAGAAGTTCCTTAGAAAAGAGCAGAATAATCTTTATGTTGTTGTTGATGATGATGATGATGATAGTAGTGACGATGAGGAAGAGGAGGATAATAACACAGACATCTCATCCCTGGATGTGTTCCTGGACAGAGTCATGAAGAAATCCCTCAGCAGTCGAAATGGTCACCTGGACCTGTTTGTTCGCTTCCTTCATGGCCTCTGTCTGGAGTCCAACCAGAGACTCTTAGGAGGTCTGCTGGGTCAGACAGAGACCCATCCAGAAATGATCCAGAGAGTCATCAGTAACCTGAAGAAGATGAAGAGTTATAAAATGTCTCCAGACAGAAGCATCAACATCTTCCACTGTCTGATGGAGATGAAGGATCTCTCAGTACATCAGGAGATCCAAGAGTTCCTGCAGTCAGAGAAAAGATCAGAGAAGGAACTCTCTGAGATCCACTGTTCAGCTCTTGCCTACATGCTGCAGATGTCAGAGGAGGTTCTGGAGGAGTTGGACCTGGACAAGTACAGAACATCAGATGAGGGAAAACAGAGACTGATTCCAGCTGTGAGGAACTGCAGAAAGGCTCGGTGAGTCCAGATGTGATGAACATGATCAGTCAGAGTAGATCAGTAGTTCAGTTCTTCACATGTTCTCACTAGAACATCTCATTCTTCTTAACGTTCCTCTTGTTTATTTCAAACATCATGTCAGCTGTGTTTAGTCTCAGATGTTCTTCGGCTGCTTCAAACGCTGTGAAAATGTGGATTTTTCATGTTCTTGTGTTTAAAGCTGATAAATGAATGAAGACAGTTTTTCTGTTTAATTCTAAAAATTATTCCATCGGACAGTTTTTTCTTCTGAGGTTCTTCCGTTGGCTGATGGAGGAAACATGCAGATCTGCAGAAACTCATGAAGAACTGTAGAGGTTCTTTATGTGGAAACATTTTCCAGTTTTCAGTGAAACAGTAAAGTTATTATCACATGAGGATTCTGAAATCTTTTCTAATCAAACAGATTTCTCTCCTTTTCAGAGTTTAGAATCAGATCTGTGTCCTTAACAAACATTTCTGAAGTCTGACAGAAATGATTGAAGGAATTCTTGCTGTCACTGATGTGAACTGAATCTGAATTAGTTTGAGTTCTTAGTTTTTATTTCACATTGTTTTAGGTTTTATCTTATTAAACTATATCGTTCTTTGTTATCAGTGTTACGGGTAATATTCAGTTTTTGTGCCTTTAAAGATTCAGGCACAACTTTAGTGGTTTGTTCTTTGTGTTTGTGCTCAACAAGTTTTCCAGAATCTCTCTAAAGAACATTGAGGACTAAAGTTGACTCAGTGGTCTGTCATCACAGGAGAATATTTCCTGATGTTCATATTCATGGTGTTCAGGTGTGATCCGTTTGGTTTGTGTAGCGTTTGACAGCAGACTGTAAATGTTGAGTGATGGAGGTGAAGCTGACAGCAGCAGGTCCACAGCAGAGACATCATCATCTTTCTACTGGAACTGTTGACTGAACTCAACTCAGTCACAACATCCTGAGTCCAGTAAAACAGGACAGAAAATGTTCTCCTGATCCAGATGTTCTCCTGAGAACTTTGTGGAGTCAGACGTGGGATCAGATCACACTGACAGACTGTGGACAGTATGGAAGCCTGAATGGAAGTCCATCTTCTGTCCTCCATCTGCAGATGAAAGCAAAGAAAGATTCAAAGTGTGCAGGTGTGAGAGAGGCTGACGAGAATTCAGTTTGATGTCAAACAGTCAGAGAAGATCAGCTGAAGCACTGATGTGAAGAAGTAAATGTCCAACCGGACCAGTCCAGATGTTCTGCTGTCAAATGCATGAAGGAAACATAAAGTGTCCTCTTTCATAACAACATGTTTTATCATTTATGTTTCATTACAGACTTTCTAAATGTGGACTCTCAGAGAGTCACTGTGAAGTCGTGGCCTCAGCTCTGAAGTCCAACCCCTCCCATCTGATAGAACTGGATCTGAGTGGAAACAGACTGAAGGATTCAGGAGTGAAGCATCTTTGTGATGGACTGCAGAGTCCAAACTGTAAACTGGAGACTCTCAGGTCAGTTCACTGTTGATGGTTTATCAATATATTCAGTTTAAATCCTTGACTGAAGTTTGAAGTTTTTGTTGGTAAATTTAGAGTATTTTCCTGAAAACAGTGTGAAGATGTTTGAGATTGTTGAAGTGTGAATAAATGCCCTGATCATCTCAGTTTTGCTGACATGTGGATGATGCAGCATGTTACTGATGTGTGGACATGAATAGGTGGATGAATGTTGTGCTGACATGTGGATGATGTGTGTAGAAGGCTGACATGATGATGATCCACAATAAGAGAAGGACAAAGTCACTGTGCTGCTTTTAGAGAAAAGCTGATTGATGAGGACAAAGTAATGTTGATCTGCACATTCAGAACCTGAACACATCTGATGGATCATCAATGATTTTATACACATCTTTGATTCTTTATTCAGATTGGAGAACTGCTGGTTGTCAGAGATCAGCTGTGATTCTCTGGTCTCAGCTCTGAAGTCCAACCCCTCACATCTGGAACATCTGGACCTGAGCAGTAACATCTTCAAAGATTCAGGAGTGAAACATCTGAGTGGTTTTGTGGAGAGTCCAGACTGCATCCTGAAGACTCTGAGGTCAGTTCACTGACTGTCTGTTACTGTTGCAGATCTGATGTGTTTAATGAACAACTGAAGCTCATTTCTGTTCAACAGAACTTCCATCCATGAAGCGGTAAATCTGCTCTGGTTTGTTTTTCTGCTTTTGTCCTAAATTCAGATTATTGTGACAAAAGTGGTGCATTTGTAGCAGAAAGTGTATAAAATATTGAGTGTTTGTTGTTGTAGTTTTTCCAACAGAACCATCCACAGGACCTTACGGCTGACACATTTCAAAAAATGTGTCCTCCACAAAAGTTCATCATTTTACGTTTATTGAACAGAAAAATACAAAACATAGAAGACACATTTTCTGTCCAGACATGGCTTTAAATATGCACAAAATCTAAACAGTCCCAACACAGTCAGAAAAACTGTGAGCTCCTCTCGACTCTCAGGCCGTCTGCCCACACAGTACCGAGCATCACACAGGCTCCTATTTTTGTCCTTATTTCTTATGAGTACATGAGCTGGAATTAACCAAATGCTGCATCCATGTCCATTGCAATATTGCAAAGGTTACTAAATTTAGCATGTAAAAAGTGTTTAAATTCCATGAATTAATAACTGATAAATAACTCAACTGAAGTTATCGTCAGTTAACACAAACTATGCACACCGCACCTATAGCTGTTACAGTAAATGAATGTTTTTATTTGAGCCGAAGAGTCACATCTGGATCCAGAAGATCCTCAGAACTCAGATCAGTTTGAAGAGACAAAGTTTAGTGAATGAAGTCTAAATATTTCTTTGGTTTGTGTTGAGTTTTATTTGACTGATCCTGATCCTGTTGATGATGCAGCATGTTACTGATGTGTGGACATGAATAGGTGGATGAATGTTGTGCTGACATGTGGATGATGTGTGTAGAAGGCTGACATGATGATGATCCACAATAAGAGAAGGACAAATTCACTGTGCTGCTTTTAGAGAAAAGCTGATTGATGAGGACAAAGTAATGTTGATCTGCACATTCAGAACCTGAACACATCTGATGGATCATCAATGATTTTATACACATCTTTGATTCTTTATTCAGATTGAAGAACTGCAGGTTTTCAGAGATCAGCTGTGATTCTCTGGTCTCAGCTCTGAAGTCCAACCCCTCACATCTGGAACATCTGGACCTGAGCAGGAATGATCAGCTGAAGGATTCAGGAGTGAAACATCTGAGTGGTTTTGTGGAGAGTCCAGACTGCATCCTGAAGACTCTGAGGTCAGTTCACTGACTGTCTGTTACTGTTGCAGATCTGATGTGTTTAATGAACAACTGAAGCTCATTTCTGTTCAACAGAACTTCCATCCATGAAGCTGTAAATCTGCTCTGGTTCACATTTTCTGTTTTTGTCCTAAATTCAGTTTGTTGTGACAAAAGTGGTGCGTTTGTAGCAGAAAGTGCATAAAATATTGAGTGTTTGTTGTTGTAGTTTTTCCAACAGAACCATCCACAGGACCTTCTGGCTGACGCATTTCAAAAAATGTGTCCTCCACAGAAGTTCATCATTTTACGTTTATTGAACAAAAAAATACAAAACATAGAAGACACATTTTCTGTCCAGACATGGCTTTAAATATGCACAAAATCTAAACAGTCCCAACACAGTCAGAAAAACTGTGAGCTCCTCTCGACTCTCAGGCCGTCTGCCCACACAGTACCGAGCATCACACAGATAGCACAGGCTCCTATTTTTGTCCTTATTTCTTATGAGTACATGAGCTGGAATTAACCAAATTCTGCATCCATGTCCATTACAATATTGCAAAGGTTACTAAATTTAGCATGTAAAAAGTGTTTAAATTCCATGAATTAATAACTGATAAATAACTCAACTGAAGTTATCGTCGGTTAACACAAACTATGCACACCGCACCTATAGCTGTTACAGTAAATGAATGTTTTTATTTGAGCTGAAGAGTCACATCTGGATCCAGAAGATCCTCAGAACTCAGGTCAGTTTGAAGAGACAAAGTTTAGTGAATGAAGTCTAAATATTTCTTTGGTTTGTGTTGAGTTTTATTTGACTGATCCTGATCCTGTTGATGATGCAGCATGTTACTGATGTGTGGACATGAATAGGTGGATGAATGTTGTGCTGACATGTGGATGATGTGTGTAGAAGGCTGACATGATGATGGTCCACAATAAGAGAAGGACAAATTCACTGTGCTGCTTTTAGAGAAAAGCTGATTGATGAGGACAAAGTAATGTTGATCTGCACATTCAGAACCTGAACACATCTGATGGCTCATCAATGATTTTATACACATCTTTGATTCTTTATTCAGATTGGAGGACTGCAGTTTGTCAGAGATCAGCTGTGATTCTCTGGTCTCAGCTCTGAAGTCCAACCCCTCTCATCTGGAACATCTGGACCTGAGCAGCAACAAGCTGAAGGATTCAGGAGTGAAACATCTGAGTGGTTTTGTGGAGAGTCCAGACTGCATCCTGAAGACTCTGAGGTCAGTTCACTGACTGTCTGTTACTGTTGCAGATCTGATGTGTTTAATGAACAACTGAAGCTCATTTCTGTTCAACAGAACTTCCATCCATGAAGCTGTAAATCTGCTCTGGTTCACATTTTCTGTTTTTGTCCTAAATTCAGTTTGTTGTGACAAAAGTGGTGCGTTTGTAGCAGAAAGTGCATAAAATATTGAGTGTTTGTTGTTGTAGTTTTTCCAACAGAACCATCCACAGGACCTTCTGGCTGACGCATTTCAAAAAATGTGTCCTCCACAGAAGTTCATCATTTTACGTTTATTGAACAAAAAAATACAAAACATAGAAGACACATTTTCTGTCCAGACATGGCTTTAAATATGCACAAAATCTAAACAGTCCCAACACAGTCAGAAAAACTGTGAGCTCCTCTCGACTCTCAGGCCGTCTGCCCACACAGTACCGAGCATCACACAGATAGCACAGGCTCCTATTTTTGTCCTTATTTCTTATGAGTACATGAGCTGGAATTAACCAAATTCTGCATCCATGTCCATTGCAATATTGCAAAGGTTACTAAATTTAGCATGTAAGAAGTGTTTAAATTCCATGAATTAATAACTGATAAATAATTCAACTGAAGTTATCGTCGGTTAACACAAACTATGCACACCGCACCGATAGCTGTTACAGTAAATGAATGTTTTTATTTGAGCTGAAGAGTCACATCTGGATCCAGAAGATCCTCTGAACTCAGATCAGTTTGAAGAGACAAAGTTTAGTGAGTGAAGTCTAAATATTTCTTTGGTTTGTGTTGAGTTTTATTTGACTGATCCTGATCCTGTTGATGATGCAGCATGTTACTGATGTGTGGACATGAATAGGTGGATGAATGTTGTGTTGGCATGTGGATGATGTGTGTAGAAGGCTGACATGATGATGATCCACAATAAGAGAAGGACAAAGTCACTGTGCTGCTTTTAGAGAAAAGCTGATTGATGAGGACAAAGTAATGTTGATCTGCACATTCAGAACCTGAACACATCTGATGGATCATCAATGATTTTATACACATCTTTGATTCTTTATTCAGTTTGGAGAACTGCTGGTTGTCAGAGATCAGCTGTGATTCTCTGGTCTCAGCTCTGAAGTCCAACCCCTCACATCTGGAACATCTGGACCTGAGCTACAACAAGCTGAAGGATTCAGGAGTGAAACATCTGAGTGGTTTTGTGGAGAGTCCAGACTGCATCCTGAAGACTCTGAGGTCAGTTCACTGACTGTCTGTTACTGTTGCAGATCTGATGTGTTTAATGAACAACTGAAGCTCATTTCTGTTCAACAGAACTTCCATCCATGAAGCGGTAAATCTGCTCTGGTTCACATTTTCTGTTTTTGTCCTAAATTCAGTTTGTTGTGACAAAAGTGGTGCGTTTGTAGCAGAAAGTGTATAAAATATTGAGTGTTTGTTGTTGTAGTTTTTCCAACAGAACCATCCACAGGACCTTACGGCTGACACATTTCAAAAAATGTGTCCTCCACAGAAGTTCATCATTTTACGTTTATTGAACAAAAAAATACAAAACATAGAAGACACATTTTCTGTCCAGACATGGCTTTAAATATGCACAAAATCTAAACAGTCCCAACACAGTCAGAAAAACTGTGAGCTCCTCTCGACTCTCAGGCCGTCTGCCCACACAGTACCGAGCATCACACAGATAGCACAGGCTCCTATTTTTGTCCTTATTTCTTATGAGTACATGAGCTGGAATTAACCAAATGCTGCATCCATGTCCATTACAATATTGCAAAGGTTACTAAATTTAGCATGTAAAAAGTGTTTAAATTCCATGAATTAATAACTGATAAATAACTCAACTGAAGTTATCGTCAGTTAACACAAACTATGCACACCGCACCTATAGCTGTTACAGTAAATGAATGTTTTTATTTGAGCCGAAGAGTCACATCTGGATCCAGAAGATCCTCTGAACTCAGGTCAGTTTGAAGAGACAAAGTTTAGTGAATGAAGTCTAAATATTTCTTTGGTTTGTGTTGAGTTTTATTTGACTGATCCTGATCCTGTTGATGATGCAGCATGTTACTGATGTGTGGACATGAATAGGTGGATGAATGTTGTGCTGACATGTGGATGATGTGTGTAGAAGGCTGACATGATGATGATCCACAATAAGAGAAGGACAAATTCACTGTGCTGCTTTTAGAGAAAAGCTGATTGATGAGGACAAAGTAATGTTGATCTGCACATTCAGAACCTGAACACATCTGATGGATCATCAATGATTTTATACACATCTTTGATTCTTTATTCAGATTGGAGTGCTGCGGTTTGTCAGAGATCAGCTGTGATTCTCTGGTCTCAGCTCTGAAGTCCAACCCCTCCCATCTGGAACATCTGGACCTGAGCTGGAACAAGCTGAAGGATTCAGGAGTGAAACATCTGAGTGGTTTTGTGGAGAGTCCAGACTGCATCCTGAAGACTCTGAGGTCAGACATCATGTTTTCAGTGATTCAAAGTTCTCATCTTTGGGTGAATGTTTCTTTTTTCTCATCAGTTTTAATGACTGCTGTGAATCATCCACATAGTTTTTCTTTTTAAATGTAGCAGGGAGTCATAAAGTCTAGACTCAGTCCAGAGTCAAAGCTAAAGTGTCCTTAAAGTTCTCTGTGCTGAGCTGTTAGAAGTCAGTGAGTAGAAGAACTCTCCTCACCTGTCAGCACCTGTTGTGTGTCACATCACTGGAACACTTTAACTGGAAGCTCACCAGTGGCACAAACTCTCTCCTTCATCCTTTCCAGCATTTGGAGCTGTGAGATGACTGAAGTAAAGACAGTGGCTTTATCTGCTGCTCAACCTTTAGATGCTTTTCACCTTTCTGTCCTGGAAGCAAATGTATTTGTCCTCTGTGGTCCAGCAGCTTCTCCTCTGGTAGAATAAATGAACAGATCTCATTGATGAAGCTGCACGTATGAAAAGAAGATTTGAAGGAGATTTAAGCTTGACTTGATGCACAGAAATCCAGATTTCTTCAGCTCTGAACTCATGATGAAACTCTGAATGATTTCAAGCAGGAACTTTGTCTCCTCATCTCACATCTTTTATTCTTTATTCAGACTGGAGAACTGCAGGTTGTCAGAGATCAGCTGTGATTCTCTGGTCTCAGCTCTGAAGTCCAACCCCTCCCATCTGGAACATCTGGACCTGAGCAATAACGACCTGCAGTATCCATCAGTGAAACATCTGTTAGATCTTGTGAAGAGTCCAGACTGCAGCCTGCAGACTCTGAGGTCAGTAGAAGGTTCCATCAGTCTCTGCTGCTTCCAGCAGTTTTCTACTAAACACAGTCAGTATCAAAGCAAAGATCCAGTGTCTCCTGTAAACCTGCAGCTTCTCAGTGAAGCTGTGAGAGCAGAATGGAGACAGAAACACAGAGACAGCAGTCAGCCAATCAGAGGAGCCACAAGCTTGTTGTCATGGTGTGTTTGATGGATGTGAAGCCGACTGTTGTTGTTGTGTTGATGTGTTGAGGAAATAAAGCTGATTCCAGCTGACAGCCTTCCAGATGTGCAGAGACAGTGGTCCTCCTTCATCAAAGTGTCCATCAGATCTGATCTCACTGTCTGTTGTCTCATTCCAACAGTGATCAGCTGATCAGTGTGATGTTTGTCACAGCTCTGAGATCAGTGAGACTGAAGCCTGCAAACCAGCGCCTCTTATTTCACAGCAGCATCTTTGCATTCAGTCATTCTCTCAACATTTACTCTCATTTTGGATATGTTGGATCATTTTGTTCAATTACACAGAATTTGGAGTCAAATCAGCAGAAAAAACGTAAATTTACCACAAACCATAAAAAGAGGATCAGACTGTAAATCCTTTCACTTAATGGACTTTTACAGACATCAGTGTGTTCTTTTATAATGTTTTCCTCTAAAATTTCAAACATTTTTTACTGTGTTTAAATCAGTAAAAACATCAATACTTTACAGATATGTGCTGCTATTTAAAGGGAAATGATGTTTATTAAGGATTCTTAAATGGTAAATCAGTGAACTGCTGTTTTACTGATATTTGATCATTTTGTTCAATTACACAGAATTAGTAGTAAAATCACAGAAAATAATGAACTTCCATGTGAATGTAAAATTAAACAACAGACCAGAAATGTAAATAACATCAAGATGAAAAATCTGAATTTCTTCAAATATTAATTTGTTCTTTTCTAATGTTTGACCATAAAATGACTGTTTAGCTTTACTTTAATCTGCTAAAAAATCTCTTTATTTTAGAAATGTCCTGTTTGACTCTCAGTATTTTTGCAGGTTTTGAAGCTTCCAGAAGCATTTGAACATATTTAGTGTCCCTTTGCTGCCAGACTCTGAGTTTTTCTGGAGCAGATGAGATGTTGATGGACACTCAGAGACTGTTGGTTTAAATGGAGCAGCAGTAAATCCATGAGTGAAGAGTTTGTGCAGTAATGAAGCTTGATGACTGTCAGCAGTTTGTTTCCACTGTGGACTGCAGTGAAATGTGCAGAGAAACACACCTGATGCTGACAGTGTGTGCAGGTGTGTGAGCTTGGAGCTCAGTGTGTTCACTCCAACACGTTAACATGAAGCTGCTGCTCTGAACACGTCTGAAGTCCTGATGAGCTGCTCATCAAACTCATTCATCTCCTCTGCTCTTTATTCTTCTCTCTGCAGGTGGAAGCCACGGCCTTTAAAACCAGATTTGTGGTTTAAATCAGTTTGGTTCTGAGAGGATGAAGTGAGTTCTGATGATCCAGATGTTGAAGGAGCAGCTGGTGTGCAGAGACTCTGACTGGACCATGTTACTGGGAGGTGGACTGGGAACCAGTGTAAAGTGTGTTGTTCTCACTGTATAGTTTAGTGTTGCAGCTCCACACTGAATGATGGAGAAGTGCAGTTAATGTTGACATGATCTGTTGGAGGTTGATGTCAGGTTGCAGAGTGTGCAGGAAGTTTCAGGATGTTTGTGTCGGTGCAGGATTCTATTTCAGTTGACTTTCTATTTCCAGCTGCAGTCAAAGTTGTTGAGCTTCTCTACCTGCAGCACATTGAGCTGATGAACTTCATTGGTGCAAATTTCAACTCTTTTTGGGACAAAGTTCAAGTCATTTTGGACCATCTCTGTCTAGTTTTGGGTAATTTCTGAGTGCTTTTGGACAATTTTAAAGTAATATTGGGCAAAACTCAGGTGATCTCTGGTGAAATGTCGACCAAAGACTGTATTATAGTAGAAATATGGATTCATCCATACATATCTGTACTTATAAGAATTTTCTGGAGACACTACACTACTGTCGCCTTAAGAAGTTGCATTTTTTTCTGACTTCAAGGTCCAATAATGAAATATTTCTTCTCTGTTGGATCCATTCAGTCATTCTTATCTGATGAAAATATTCTGTGTGAGTTCTCTACACATTTCATGACTGCTGGAGTTTTATTTCTGGAGATACTGAATCTTTAAAAAGACTTTTTGAGGCCTAAAATAAAAAAAAATCTCCGGTCTGAAAGCATCTGATATTCTCCAAATTCTGCCAAAATGTGTTTGTCGAACCTGGTTCTGGATCTTTAATAAAGTCTGAAGCAACGCATTTCCTCAACAGACCACCAGGGGGCGCTGTTGGTTCTTTTTATGTTTCTGACTTTTCCTCCTAACTTCTGCAGGTCGCAGCTAAACTCCATAAATCAGTGACAGCATGAAATGAGGCTGTTTCTGTGTTTTCTGTCAGTGTGGCTGTAAATAAAGTTGGACTCCAGATGATGGAAGAAGAGCTGAGCTGGTTTTCTTCTGAACATCACTTCTCAGGGATCATTCACTCCCCGAGGCTTCTAGTCTGTCTGACAAACTCGTTCCTGTTTTGCATCAAATCTGAACAATCTGAGCAGATTTAAAAGTCAGACTCTGCAGGGATCCAAAGTTCTCGTGTTTATTGCACCAATTAGGATGTTTTTGGTGCAATAAATAAGAGAACGTTGGAGATTTGCAGTGTGGGAGCTTTTTATCTTCTCTCTGAACCTTTTTATTTGGCATCAGATGTTCATGAACGTTCCTGGGTTTTACGTTTAGATGTCACGTAAAGTAGAAGATAACATAGAATCTAACAAAGGAAAATCTTGACCCAAAAGAAATGATTGTAGTGAATCTATCACTGATTTTAAACTGTGAATACCAAAATAAAATCATCTCACAACCGCTGCGTCTTGATTTTCCGCAAAACTAATAATTTCTCACGTTTCAATCAGAGGAAATAAACTGTAAAAAGCAGAAAACACGTCTTCAGTTCTCTGATAATATTCAATAATAATGCAGTAACACCTTATAATGAAATAATTCACCTGAAAAATAACATGAAAACTAAATATTTTCACGTATAAATCCTTATGTAATTATATTTTTAATCTGACTATTCTAAATATTATCATTAAATCTCTACAACATATTTAATGATATAAATCGAATGGAAGCTTTTGGACAGTCGCTCAGGTGTTTGCTGTTACGCTGCTCCTCCACTAGGGGTCAGGATTGATTCAAATTAAATCAACATTTTACTGCTTTTATTCTCATGTTTTCTGATTTTAATACTTAAATTATTCTGGTATTTTAAAAGATAAATTATATTTTGATTACAGTTATTATACTACAGGCTCTTAAATGTAATATTTAAATTATTTAGGTCATTTTTTGTAATATATACATAATTTTGCAGGTTTTCCAGCTAAACTTTCAAGCTTGCAATAACAACAATAATAAAAAAACATTTAGTATTTACGAGAAGGAAAACTGTAATTTTTTGTGTTTTTTCATGAAGAAAACAGAAAAACTGGGGCATTATATAAAGTGATATTTAAAGAGTTAAAATCCTGAAAATAAACAAATATTTAGTAAAATATGATCACGACTGATGATAGAGTTTAAAAAAGGAAACTCAGTAAAAGTGGACAACTCTGTAAAAATTAAATATTTTCTGGCATTTTGTTTTTACAAGGACATTTCTGTGCATAAACAATAATTATAATACAAATAATACTACTACCAACAATAAAAATGATTAATAATAAATAACTTTTTTTATCTTGCACCATAAAAACAACCTTCCTCACAATTTACATTTTTATGACAGCACATCTAAACCTTTATGATGAAATCAGATCAACAATAATAATAACTTAATATTTGTGGTACCTAATAATAATAATGAAAACAACCAACATAAAGAAAGAAATACAATACAGTGACATACAATGATGATGATCATACATTATTTTTGAATTGTATTAAATTATTATCATTTATTGATTAATAATTCAATCAGTCAGATATGGGAGTCCTAATCAAAATATTTCTATTAAAAAATACATTAAAATGTAATTATGTACAATAATCTGAGGTCTTAACTTTTAAATTAATCGTGTATAATAGCAATAATAATTTCATGATAATAATTTTATCATTTTTTGCAGTGTATTAATAATAATAGTGATTATTATTGGCCGTGAACGCAGCTCCATGTGATCTCCAGACTTTCCCACGCGGCCATGAACGCAGCACAGCGTCACATGGAGCTGATCTGTTGGAGAGGCTTCAGAGGGAGAGCAGACAGAGGAAGCAGCTCACCTGTTCACTACCTGTTAACCTCCTATCCACCTCCTGGTCACTGTGGACTCGCCTCACCTGTTCGGACTCACCTGTTTGTTTCCATAGGAACCATGAGCGGCTCCGTTTCACCTCCGGCTAACTAAAACTAACCTCCTCAAACTGTGAGTAACTGACGGATCTGTGTCTTTATTTGGTCTGATTCTGTCTAAAACGTCTTTTAAACATCGTGCATCCGGTTAAACGTGAATATTTCAGCTTCGAAATTAAACCAAACAAGTTCTTCAGGCTGTCAGCGGCTGGGAGGCTTTTATTTTGAAGGAATGGAGGCTTTTATTCTTTATTTCTGTGTCTTTTTCTCAGTGAAACTACTTGTAGTTCTGGAGAAATGCTGCAGCTTCAGATTCTGCTTTAATCACCTCCTGCTCTGTGATTATTAGAGCTGCTAAATATTAAAAAATAAAACGCATTTCTTTGGTTTAAACTGTGAATGTGAAGCAGGAGCAGCTTTAAAGGAATAAATGGAGCAGAACATCTGGAGTTCTGTTCCAGAGGAGAGGTTATAGGGAAGAACAACATGAAACACACTCAAAAATATAAACGCAACACTTTTGTTTTTGCTCCCATTTTTTATGAGATGAACTCAAAGATCTAAAACTTTTTCCACATACACAATATCACCATTTCTCTCAAATACTGTTCACAAATCTGTCTAAATGTGTGACAGTGAGCACTTCTCCTTTGCTGAGATAATCCATCCCACCTCACAGGTGTTCCATATCAAGATGCTGATTAGACACCATGATTAGTGACCAGGTGTGCCTCAGACTGCCCACAATAGAAAGACACTCTGAAAGGTGCAGTTTTATCACACAATGCCACAGATGTGGCAAGATTTGAGGGAGCGTGCAATTGACCCTTCTCTAAGCCCCGCCCCCCTTGGTTACTGTTGCTACGCCTGTCAAGCTTTCCCTCCTAGCATGAAATGTGGAGTTTTTAGCGGTACCGGTGAGTGATATTTCTCAGGAGATATGTGCAAATTTCTGGACATATTCTACAGCGATATCAGAGAGAAGCAGACAGAAGGGTCTCCAATATGCTTTTGAGAACAACATTCACCAAATTAAATGTTGGCGGAGTGCAAATGAAGAGGACGTTAAAATGGAGAGAAAAGCGCACAGATCTCAGTGTAAGCTCCAAACACCCCATGTATTGTCACTTCATGTCAAAAATAATCATTAGAACAGCAATGTTCTTGTACAGCAGGGTAAGCCGATATGTATTATATACATTTAAATTAATGTTATGTCAACTGTCATTATCATGTGTCTGCCCATTTCTTACTAAGGTAAATTTGTGTTTGTTTACAGCGCACCAGGATATTGCTCACATATAGGGGCTGATCGATACACTTGATCTCATTAAGGCACAGCAAAGCCCAGCAATATCTTGCACAAGTTTGCCACAACAGTGGCACAAACCAAGGGGTTACAACATTAGTGCAGTACCGATCTCATGTGTTGTTGTCGCCAAAGCCAGACGTGAGCGTAGGCAGAGACCCGTAGATTGATGCTACAAAGGAAGCAGGTAGCTCAAGTTTTAAGAGAAGTAACCTTCCATTGAGACGTCTTTCTCTGCTAATGTTATCTGACCTAACACACAGAGCTACGGTTAGCTAATGTTAGCTAGCAACTTACCTTAGAACAGACATAGGTGTTCTTATTGATTTTGGAGGGATTCCGCTGATCATGCGGTCTCCCACACTGCTTAATCCACACGCGGCACCTTTCTTCTTGTGTCTTTGGCTTGGGGAATGCAAAAAAATCAACACCACCCTCCAAGCTTTGCGGATAACGAGTGTCGGACTTGCAAGTACCGTACGCACACCGCTTCGGCATATTGTCTTCTGCTGAAAGCTTGACAGACCTCTTGGGCCTAGTTACAGTTGCTAAGGTAGGATTGGACAGCAGCCATTTGTGGGATGGGCTTAGCACAGGGTCAATTGGCATGCTGACAGCAGGAATGTCAACCAGAGCTGTTGCTCGTGTGTTGAATGTTCATTTCTCTACCATAAGCCGTCTCCAAAGGAGTTTCAGAGTATTTGGCAGCACATCCAACCAGCCTCAACCACAGACCACGTGTAACCACACCAGCCCAGGACCTCCACATCCAGCATGTTCACCTCCAAGATGGTCTGAGACCAACCGCTGGGACAGCTGCTGAAACTGTCGGTTTGCAGAACCAAAGAATTTCTGCACCAACTGTCAGAAAGCGTCTCAGGGAAGCTCATCTGCTGCTCGTTGTCCTCATGGGGATCTCCACCTGACTCCAGTTTGTCGTCGTAACCGATTTGAGTGGGCAAATGCTCACATTGGATGGTGTCTGGCACGTTGGAGAGGTGTTCTCTTCACGGATGAATCCTGGTTTACACTGTTCAGGACAGATGGCAGACAGCGTGTGTGGGTGAGCGGTTTTCTGATGTCAGTGTTGTGGATGGAGTGGTCCATGGTGGCGGTGGGGTTATGGTATGGGCAGGCGTCTGTTATGGACCAAGAACACAGGTGCATTTTATTAATGGCATTCTGAATGCACAGAGATACCGTGACCAGATCCTGAGGCCCGTTGTTGTGCCATACATCCAAGAACATCACCTCATGCTGCAGCAGGATAATGCACGGCCCCATGCTGCAAGGATCTGTACACAATTCTTGGAAGCTGAAAATGTCCCAGTTCTTGCATGGCCAGCATACTCACCGGACATGTCACCCATTGAGCATGTTTGGATGCTCTGGATCGGCGAATACGACAGCATGGACCAGTTCCCGCCAATATCCAGCAACTTCACACAGCAATTGAAGAGGAGTGGACCCCCCATAAAACCAAACTGCACCTTTCAGAGTGTCCTTTTATTGTGGGCAGTCTAAGGCACACCTGTGCGCTAATCATGGTGTCTAATCAGCATCTTGATATGGCACACCTGTGAGGTGGGATGGATTATCTCAGCAGAGGAGAAGTGCTCACTATCACAGATTTAGGGGCTGTTTACACGAGGACGCTTGCAGGTAAAAACGTCAAAATATTTCAACAAAACACCCTATCGTTTATACGAGGACGGCGTTTTGGGGTCTTAAAAATGCAAAAATTTGAAACCGGCCTCCAGAGTGGAAAAGTAGAAAACGCTCCGCCGTTACGTTTCCGTCTAAACAGCAAAACGCAAAACTTTGCCGAGATCTGACCACGTCCCGTACGCGATTACGTCACATACGTGCGCCGGTGCTTTGGTTTGCCGGCCGGTACAAGGACATAAACAAAGATGTGTGATTATTTCCATCCTTCGTACCTTCAAGCAACTCTGGCAGCTCTATGTACACTACAGGAGTCGTACCAACAAACGTACAGAATCTGTACAGATTCCATTCATGAACATTTACCGTGGCGGAGATCCGAAAAGGGAGATAGTACGCATGCGCGTAGACATGGCGGAGTTTTATCACAGCACCACCCAGCTGCCTGGCATGCATATCCAATCGAATTCCACACACTATAGAGTCACGTATATACGCAGATTTCCTTCAAAACCGCTCGTCTAAACGTGAAATGACAGGATGCCAGTTTTGCGTTTTCTGTTAAGATGGTCCTCGTATAAACGTAGCCTTAGACAGATAGAATATTATGAACAATATTGGAGAGAAATGGTGATATTGTGTATGTGGAAAAAGTTTTAGATCTTTGAGTTCATCTCATAAAAAATGGGAGCAAAAACAAAAGTGTTGAATGAATGCAGAGTCCTAAAAAACTACATATAATAAGCTTTATATTCATTTTAAATAATATTGTTATTGATAATAACGCTGTGAAATGGTTCCATTTCTGTCTTAACGTGTCAGAATAAATCATGGAACGTGTCCTGGGACCAGTCCAGCAGCAGCAGTGGATTAGTGGGTAGAAAACATGAAGTGTGTGTTTCTCTGCAGCTCCACATGATGTTTAGCTGCTCTGACACATGCTGTGTAATTCCACATCATCAATTAGTGCCGGCGTGAGTAACGAGGAAGAGGAGGAGGAGGAAGATATGCTAATAGGTGAAGCCTCCCACTGCTGAAGCATCTGCTGCTTGGTCCTCACACATCACAGCCTCTCTGCTCTGCTCTGCTTTAAACGCTCATTAAAGCTCTTTACAGCTCTGAGAGCAGAAACAGGAAGCAGAAAACCAAAGGAAAAAGACGAGTCGGTAGAGAAACACAAAAACATTTAATGATTCTGGAGAAAACTGAGAAAACGAGGCCAGAAAGGTTCAGAAACGATGAGATAATGGTGAGAATAACAATAAATATCTGAGAAATAAAGACACTTAAACTGGTTTAAATGCTGTAAAGTAAAATTTTACACTCAAACACTGATAAAGAAGAACTTCCTAATAGTAAACACAGAAAGCCTGAAGAGAGGAATGAACTAAACAGAGCCGTTAGTTTGATTTAAATCCTGGTAAACGTCTGTTTGCTCTCAGAGTTATCGACCGAACTAAAGCAGGAAATCAGCCTTTATGTCAGCAGAGCAGATAAAAGCTGCCATTATTTAATTTAGGCTCTTCAGAAACGTGGTTTATGACGAAGAACCAGCAGAGATGATGAAGGTGATGATGATGATGATGTTTCAGTGAGTATTTAGTGTAAACCATCGATTATTGACACTCAGGTAAAACAGGAGCTTAAAGACGGTTTACAGATAAGTCATGATTTATACCAATAACTAGCAGCAGCCTTGTGTTCAATGTTTTAATGTTATTAATGGATTATTGTATTTTTTTAAATCATATTTTGGATGTTAAAGACGAAAACATCTTTTTAAAAAATGCCACAAGTATTCTATTTTTATCAGTGCTGGGACTTTAACGTGTTTATTTTGATTCATTAATTACAGAAAAAGTGATGTGCTCAGAAAAATAACACATTTAATCACACCTTTCTCAGTGCCCTGAGTTCTGGCGCTCCTTTTAGTCATTTTGGTCGGTTTTTAAAAAAATCTTCTTTTTGAACAAAGAACTTTTAAGTCATTTTAGGCTGCTTGTTGAGTCATTTTGGACGTTTTTTCTGATTTCGGACAACTTTCAAGTCATGGTGGACAATTTTAAAGCAATTTCAATCTGTTTTGTGTAATTTTGGAGAACTTTAAAATCACGTTGGACGGCTTTAAAGGAATTTCAGGCATTTTTAAAATGTAGTTTTGGACATTTTTTTGTTATTCTTGGCGACTTTGCCGTTACGTTGGAGAATGTTTCAGTCATTCAGGAAAATTTATGATCTCGTTGGACCTTCTCAAAGTCATTTTACTCATTTCAGGTTTTTTAGTCATTCTGGACAAATTTACGTCATGTCGTATTACTTTTAGGTGTTTTTAGACCATTTTCTGATCATTCTGTACAACATTAGGAGACATCTGAGCCCGTCAAACATCTCCAGAAGCTGCTTTTGTTTTGCAAAATGACAACCCTAGAATTAGGACTTCTTCCATCCCCGAATGGACTCTGGACGGAGCCGGACACCAGAACGTCGACACAGAGCTCGTCTGTTTGCTTTGGATCGTTTCTTTTCTCTCGTGGAGCCTGACGAGGCCTCCGGCTGTGAAAACATGTCAGCAGCGTTTAATGCAGACGTGTGGAAGACGTCATGTGACACCGACCAATCAGCAGCCAGAAAAACCTGCCGAGTCAGATTCCTGGTGGACTCATTCTGCCACCACGCAGCAAAGCATGACGGGAAAACCTGAACCACAGCTGCTGACGGCTGATTGGTCCTCCCACCGTCCATTAATTACCGATTATTTGCTCCAAAGATTTTCAGTTTATCGTCAAAATAGTAAAGAAGAAGCTGCACAGACAGACTTTCTGACACCTTTGAAGGCATTTTAGGTCGTTTGTTTTGTCATTTTGAACGGTTTTTAAGTCATTTTGGGGCATTTGTTGCATGTGATTTAAGTAATCTAGTCATTTTTTGCCATTTTAGACAGTTGTGTTGTCATTTTGGAGAAGCTTTAAGTAGTTTCTCTCTGTTTGGTGTCATTTTGGAAACTTTCCTTAATGTTTGGAGAATGTTTAAATCACGGTGGACAGTTTTTCAGTAACGTCAGGCAATTCTTTTCATATTTTGGACATTTTTTTGTCATTTTGTACTTTTAAATCATGTTGGATATTTTTAAGTCATTTTAGGAAATTTGTTTTGTCATTTTGGGCAGTTTTGAAATCATTTTGGACGTTTTTATTTGGATATTTCATTCAACTTTTAAATGACACTCGACTATTTAAGTCATTTTAAACCTTTTCTTTGCCATCTTGGATCATTTTGAAATTATTTTAGATTTTTTTTATTAGTTTGTAAGTTATCAGTTAATTACATCGATTTGAAAGTCATATCAGGCTGTTTTTAAAAATCATTTTAGGCATTTTTTGGATAATTTGAGATTTTTTTGAGTAATTTTGGATCAGCTTCAAGTTCTTTTGGACCGAATCAGAAAACGGGAAACTGCAATGAGAGAATTTTCTCCAAAAATGATTCAGACCAAACACATTTTCCAAACAAGCTGATTATTTCACCGTCTGAACACTAAACGCTTCCAGCAGGTTCAGAAAGCATCAATGTTGTTGAAAATTCATCCAAACTGCACAATTTATCATGGAGAAAACCTTCAGATCTTCATGTTTGTCTTTTGTTTTGGTCTAGAAGCTGAATTAACAAGTCTAATCTGCCTTATGCACAACAAAACCAAACCGTAGATTTTCAAAATAAAATACCTCTACTGGTTTTCCTCTTACTAGTCCAGGAGGAACCTGCATGATGTAAACCACACTGGAAAAATGCCCCTCTCAAAACCAGGAAAAAATCTTATTTCGAAGAACTTTTACTTTGAAATAAATGAAAAAAATCTGCCAGTAGAACAAGTAAAAATGTCTGTAAGATTTCTTGAAATAAGATGTGATATTTAGAATATTGAGATCTTAGAAATAGCTGGGAAGATTTATTTTAAGCTCTATTTTACCAGGATTGTCAAGCTTAAGCGTCTTAACCCTCCTCATTTTTTCCTCATTTAAAGCACCAGAAAATATTGTTTCCTTGTCTGAAATTTTTTTAAAAATCAGCCAAAAATTCCCCAAATTTATAAAAAAAAAAAAAAGCAAAATCTTCATTAAGAAAAATCTTTAAAGGTTTCCCTTAAAAGTTTTATTTTTAAAAAATCCCTAAATTTGTCAAGAAATAAAAATGTAAAAATAAAAGAAATCTATAAAAATTGTAAATATTTAATATAAACGAATGAAAATCTTCCAAAAAAAAAAATCCTAAAGTGATTCCATGTATACCAGTAAAACTTCTATTTTCTTTAAGAACATCCACATAAAAATCAACCAAAATCCAGCGAATTTTGCTGGATTTTGGTTGATTTTTATGTGAATGTTCTTAAAGAAACTTTTTTTTTGACATTTCTTTTTTCCAATCAAAAAATGTTCAAAACTTTCCCCAAAAATATTGAAAATGGGCAAGTTTTCACTGTGAATTTTTATTTTTATTTTTCCACATTTTTAAACTTTAAAATGGGCCAATTTGACCCACAGGACGACACGAGGGGTAAAACAGGATCATTTCCAGATTGTTTGACTTAACAAGATATTTCAGATGCATTGTCTTAAAACCAGTCCCTCCTTCTGCTGAAATGTCTCTTAAGTGAATTTTTCTTAAATCAAGTGGGATGAGACATTTAGACTAAAAACAAGACAAACAGACTTGGTAGGATTTAGAGTTTTTGCAGGGCGTTTGCTTCTGCAGCATCTTGGTCAGGAGATGGTTTCTAGCAGAAAGGTGGCGCTAAACGTCGTTCCTCCTCCGGATGGAAACCACATGATGTGTTTTCAGCCTCTGGAGAAGCTTTTTATCCATCAGGAGGTAGAACTTGTTCCTCCACAGAGTCTCTCTATCGCAGACTAAAGTTACAGCGAGTCGAGCTGCCATAAAGGATCACATTATCACGTTTCAGGATCCGCTTACAGAAGCTCAGTTTGACTTTTGTACCGATTCAGGCCAACGAAGCAAAAAGGAAAGGCTCTAAAAGAAGAAAAAAGCAGCCATGAATCTCTGGAATTATTTTAGAAACCCTGGAATCAACATTTATCCAACAGTGGGAGTAAACTGAGACTCTACACATAAGACGTTTAACGATTACATTTGAGTTTAATTTTTAAACACTGCCTGCAGTTCAGCGGAAAACTCCATGAATTGTTTCCAGGCTGCTGTTGGTCGCAGCTGCTTCATTCATGACTTCACAGTTCTGTCGCAAAGAGCAGAATTTTTTGTTTTTTACACAATCTGATCAGAACAAAGTCTATATTTTTGGTGAATTTTTGAATGTAAAGTGAAGCTGATGAAATGTTGCATCGTCCACAAAAAAACTGGCCAAAATGATACAAAAGAGATTGAAATAGTTTTAAAACGTCCAATATGACTTGAAAATTGTATGGCGGCGTACTGAGCTCTCTGAGCGCTTTTCTTCTTCTTCTTGTTGTGTTGCTGCTGTACAGGGTTGTGCATCAGTGTGTGATGGTGTTTTGTGCATCCAGACATCATCAGCTGTCAGAATGATTTCCTTCTTTTCGTCGCTCACATTCAGCTGTTGTTTCTACTCGTAGAACCAGATTTAGTGCTGATCTGTAGAAAACAACGAATGGAAACGTCATGGTTCTGTCTGCTGGACTCATGAAGTTCTGCTCAGAAATGATGGAAAAAGTCCATTAAAAGTGATAAATGTGACTTCTGCTAAAAACTGACACCAGATCCGTTTTACTTCCATCCAGGTGAGAACCAGAATGACATTAAAATTGTCCAAAATTATTTGAAAATGATCCATAATTACAGAAAATGAGTTGAGAATGACATGGAATTTGTCCTAAATGACACAAAAATGATCCAAAATGACAAGAAAAGATCAAATTGACATAAAACTTGTTGAAAACGACCAGAAATTTATTCAAAATGAGTCAGAATTCACCCAAAATTACCCACAAATGATCCAAAATGACTGAAGATTTGCAGAGCGATACAAATTAGTCCACAATGCTTCAAAATGTATAGAAAACTACTTAAAATTTGTCCTAAATTGCTTGTAAATGATCCAAATTCTGAGTCAACAGTTGAATAAAATTATAGAAAAAAATGATTTCGAACAGAAACTAATTTAATGTTCAGACTGAGACACCTGGATGGATGGAAAACTGATCTGGGGTCAGTTTTTACCACAACCCAGATGTGTTTTTATTAAAAAATGGTCAGGTTACATGAAAGTTGTCTGCAATTACACAAAAATCATCCCACAGTTTTCAATATTTGTTTAAAATACCTCAAAAAAACTGTTGAAAATGACAAAAAAATGTCCAAAATCACACTAAATTGTCCCAAAATTGTTAAAATATGACCAAAAAATGACAAAAACTTCACAAAAGTACTCGTAATTTCCCCAGATTATACCAAAATGTTCTTAAGGAGCCGTTCTAGAGTAGAACTTTTTCTAGGGGACGTTCTCTCTGTGGACTTCAAGGACCTGGAACTCTGAAATATTCCCAGCATGAAAGTAGAACTCTTATCATTAAGTTACTGGAGATGAAGAACCAGATGTTCTGAGGAGGTTCTAGAGGACCTTTACCATATTTAGTTGGTTTTATGTGGAGCTAGGGCTGGGCGATATGGCCAACAAATAAAATCTCGATTTTTTTTATTTTTTTTTTTAAGTCGTCTTGGACGATTACGATTTTAGTCGATTTTTGTTGTTTCTTTGTGGTCTGTTTGCTATGGCTAGTGCTAGCCATGCAGCACTCTTCCCATTCTTTAGGATGCCTCTACCGGAGGTGCTGAAAGAGGTTAGTTGTGCTGCTGCTCTTCGTTTTCACAGTACTTTTGCAAACCTTGCACATGACTGTAGTTTGCTCTGTGTCAGTCTTGTCAAAGCCGAACCACTTCCATATAATCGATGTAACATGAGGCCCTTTTCTCACAACCAACTCTTCGTCTGCTGTTCTGTCCGCCATGACGGGGATGTGAGTGTTTTGGTGGAAGGAGATGAGAGGCGGAAGCAAACGCTAGTGCACAAGTATTGCTATATATTTAAGCTCGCCTCGATTTTACGATTTGGCAAATTTTCAAATCATCAGGTTTTAAAAAGGCGAATTAATCGAATTAATTTGGTTTATTGCCCAGCCCTATGTGGAGCATGGAAGACATTTACTCCACATTATAATCCAGAATGCAGTCTGATGGTGTAGAAATGTGTTTTCTGGAGTCAGGGTTGTTGGCTTTAGCTGCAGAGAACGTTGGACTGAGAGGTGGGTTTTATAAAGGACAGAGCGGAGCGTGGTCGTCTTAAATGTCACTGGTTCTGTGGCGTTGACGTTAATTGGTGGAGAATCTGGTGTTTCCTGTTGGCTGGGTTTCCTGTCTGACAGTCGGCCTGCAGGGCTTCAGCCTCCAACCGCTGACGATAATCCAAACAGGCGAAGCCAAACGAGGAGGAAACTCTCCCACACACACCTCGGCCTGAGCGTCTCTTTGTGTCGACGTTTGACCTCCTCAGGTTCACAGACTTTCTGGTGTTCCAGCTCCGTCCAGAGTCGAGTTCCTCCTGGTGATTCTGGGATGTAAAATGTTGAGATTCCAGATTTGTCAGTTTGCAAAACAAAAGCAGCTTCTGTAGATGTTTGACAGAAGGTTGTTCCAAATTGACGAGAAAATACTCTAAAATAACAGAAAATAATCTGACAGGACTTAAAATTTGTCCAGAATGATTGAAAAATGTTCCAAATGCTTTGAAAAAAATCCAAAATAACAGAAAAGTCCAACATGATTTAAAAATGACACAAAACAGATTGAAATTACTTAAAAAATGCCCAGCATGACTTAAAAAGTGTCCAAAATGAGGAAGAAAGTCCAAAATGATTCAACAAAACAGCTCAAATAACAAAAAAACTGCCTAAAACATTCGATGTTGTACAAAATGATGAGAAAATGGTCAAAAAATAATTAAAAAATAACCAGACATGACTTAAAAAATCTGCAAAATGACAAAAAAATCGGCCTAAAATGACTTAGAAATTGTTCAGAATACTTCCAAAATAGCAAAAAAGGGTCCAGAATTATTGAAAAACTGTTCTAAATGACAAAAAGTACCTAAAATGATTGAAAAGTTGTCCAAAACATTCCAGATTTGTCACTTTTCAGAACAAAAGCAGCTTCTGTAGATGTTTGACAGACATGGATGTCTCCTAATGTTGTCCAAAATTACAAGAAAATGGTCTAAAATAACGTATAAATAACCAGACACGACTTAAAAACTGTCCAACATGACTTAGAAGTGGTCCAGAATGCATCACATGGACTTTTTAAATGATGTCACTGATCTGATTCTCTGGATAATATTCTGCAGGCTCATGTTCAGCGAACTATTTCAGCTTCGTACCTGAGGAATCCAGTTTATTTCTTTTGTTTTGATGCAGACGGTGTTGTGGAGAATCAGAAACATGAGTCTGAGCTTCAGGGAGTCAACAGCGCTCAGATTTTACAGTCATTTCTAACAAAACCGACCAAGGACAGGCACATTTTCTGAACAATTTCGCTCATGTGCGGAAATTTTATCCTCATTTTGGACTTTTTTTTTTTTTTGTCAGAAATGCTCCTACATGTTCAGCTTCTCTTCAGCTTTTCGTCAACCAGCTGCTCCGTCTGAGTGTTGGAGCATTTTTTAGCTCGTTAAACTGGAGTCTGTCATCACCGTTTCTCTGCTCGTGTCTTTGGATCTGAGCCGTTGAAACCTTCAGGTGTTTCCGTTGACGTGCTCTCCAGGAATGTTTACCTGCTTCATACCTGCCAGGTGTGTTCAGAGACGACTCACCTGGAAACTCTGCTGATCAGTCAAAGCTGCTCAGAGGAATTTATCTGTGATTGATAAGAATCTGAAGACATCAGCAAAGACTTTAGTTTGATCTCCTCTGAACAAAACAAAAGTAAAATTCATCCAAAAGACGAAAGAAAATGTTCAGAGTTACACAAAAGTGGCTCAAAAATGATGGAAAAAATCCATAAAAAGGAGAATTCTGAGTTCTGCTAAAAACTGACACCAGATCAGTTTTACATTCATCCAGATGAGAACCAGAATGACATTAAAGTGATCCATAATTAGAGAAAATGAGTTGAGAATGACGTGAAATTTGTCCCAAATGACTCAAAATTGATCCAAAAAAGTAAAAATCCAAGTTGACGTAAAACTTGTTGAAAATGACAAGAAAATTGTCAAAAATGAGTCAAAAATGATCCAGAATTACAGGAAATTTGTTGAAAACAAAATAAAAATTGTCCTAAATTGCTTGAAAATGATCCAATTTCTGAGTCAACAGGTGAATAAAATGATAGAAAAAATGGTTCTGAACAGAAACCAGATTCAGTGTTTGGACCGCGACACCTGGATGGATGTAAAACTGATCTAGTGTCAGTTTTGATCAGAACTCAGATGTGCTTTTATTAAAAATTGATCAAATTACATGAAAGTTGCCTAAAATTGCACAAAAATATAATGCAATATTTGTCAAAAATGGCTCAAAAACTGTTCTGAATGATAAAAATTTTCCAAAATGACATTAAATTGTCCTACAATTATTAAAATTGTCCAAAAAATGACAAAAATCTTCTAAAAATGACTCAGTGGAATCAATGGAATCATTTTGTGTCATTTTAGTCAAGTTTTGAGTGATTTAGGGAAAGTTCTGAAGCATTTTTGATTAATTTCAGCTGTTTTGTACAATGTTCTGGTCTTTTTGGACCCACCTCTATGGACTTCAAGGACCTGGAATGTTCTAAGTGAGACTAAACTTAAAGACTGGAAGCAGGAAAGGAGGACGTCCCCTGGAAAAAGTTCTATAGTAGACCTAGCGACACCTGGAGAAAGTTCTAGAGTAGACCCACCGACAACTGGAGAAAGTTCTAGAGTAGGTCTACCGACAACTGGAGAAAATTCTAGAGTAGACCTACCGACACCTGGGGAAAGTTCTAGAGTAGGTCTACCGACAACTGGAGAAAGTTCTAGAGTAGACCTACCGACACCTGGGGAAAGTTCTAGACAGCTGGAGAAAGTTCTAGAGGGAAAGTTCTAAAGTAGACCTACCGAAAACTGGAGAAAGTTCTATAGTAGACCTAGCGACACCTGGAGAAAGTTCTAGAGCAGACCTACGGACAACTGGAGAAAGTTCTAGAGTAGACCTACCGACAACTGGAGAAAGTTCTAGAGTAGACCCACCGACACCTGGGGAAAGTTCTAGAGTAGGTCTGCCGACAACTGGAGAAAGTTCTAGAGCAGACCTACGGACAACTGGAGAAAGTTCTAGAGTAGACCTACCGACAACTGGAGAAAGTTCTAGAGTAGACCCACCGACACCTGGGGAAAGTTCCAGAGTAGACCTACCGACAACTGGAGAAAGTTCCAGAGTAGACCTACCGACAACTGGAGAAAGTTCCAGCTGTAGACCTACCGACAACTGGAGAAAGTTCTAGAGTAGAATTTTACTCTAGAACTTTCTCCAGGAGATCTTCTCCTCTGTGGACTTGAAGGACCTGGAACTCTAGAGATATCCGCTGTCTGAAGGTAGAACTCTGATCACTGATAAAGTTACTGGAGATTCTCTAGACGACTCAGCAGGAAACTTACAGTTGATTCATAAAGGCAGAAATGTATCACTGTTCTGTGATTAATAAGAATCTGAAGAGATTAATGAAGCTGTCAGACTTTGTTTGTATCAACTTCATGAACAACATCGATGTTTCTTCTCTGCAGGAAACAAAACTCCTCATTAAAGACTAAATCTGATTAAAAATGAATCTATTTTAAGTGTTTTCTCTGCATTTACTCTGTAGCGTCCCACTGCGATCCAATCTCTGAACCGTCGGTCGTTTCTCCAACCTTCCTGTCATTCTCATCAGCTGTGTGTGACTTCAGACATTAAAATAGAAAATCTAAAAAGATCATTTGTCATCCTGGACTTTTTGGGGAAGCACATCAACACAAACAGACGCAGGATTAGTGTAAAGACGAGCAAATCAACAACAAAAAAACGACTGAAGAGCTGTTAAACTGACCAAAAGACACACAGAAGATGAAAAACTCCCAGAAAAGATGCAGAAAATGATGATGGCACAAAACGAGGCACAAAATACAAAAACATCTGTTATTGCAACAAAACGAGACATTTTGGACAAATTTTGAGGATATTGGGGAAATATTGAGTCATTTTTGACAAATGATGTAAATTTCCACATCCTTCATGACGTTTTGACCACATCAGTTTTACATCCATCCAGGGGCCACAATCTAAACAGTAAACCTGTTTGTTTTAATTCAGCATCATGTTTTCTTTTGCTTTTGATAAATGTTGACTAATTTTGTACAATCTGAAATCATTTTTGAGCAATTTTGGGCAGGATTTTGTCATTTCTGGCCATTTTAATGTCATTGTGAACAAATTTTTGATGCAATTCTTCATCATTTTTGAAGGAGGATTATGATCTATCATTTTTGGATCGTTTTGGATCATTCTTGATAATTTTCTGATCATTCTGTATCATTTGAGGGTCATTCTAGGTCATTTCGGCTTGATTTTTGGATCATTTTGGATCATTCTTGATAATTTTGAATCATTTTTGGATCATTCTGAATCATTTTGCATAATTTTTTTGATCATTATGCATCACTTCTGGATCATTCTTGATCATTTCCTGATCATTCTGGATCATTTCCTGATCACTCTGGATCGTTTTCATATCATTTTTTGGATCATTCTGGATCATCTGGAATCGTTCTATATAATTTTGGATATTTTTTGCATGATTTTGGATTATGTTGGATGGTTTTCGATCACTCTGGATCGTTGGGTCATTTCTGGATGTTTCTGGATCATTCTGGATCTTTTTATATATATTTTTTGGATCATTCTGGATCTTTCTGTATCATTTCTGGATCATTCTGGATCTTTCTGTATCATTTCTGGATCATTTTTGGATCATTCTGGATCTTTCTGTATCATTTTTGGATCATTCTGGATCATTTTTGTATCCTTTTCGGATAATTTTTGAGTAATTCTGGATCATTTTTGGATAATTTTGGACTACTTTCGTGTCATTTTGAAACGACCTGAATTGAACTCGGATCGTTTTTAGACGCAGACTGATTATCACTGTGTTTTCCCGCTGCTCCAAGCTGTTCCTGAACGCCTCAGAGTGTAAAATCTGCTTTGTCAGGACAGTAAGAGGCAGCAGGAGAGTTTTCATTCCGCGGGATGCTTGGTCTTTAAACCCTCGGAGCTGCTAGACGACGTGTGAAGTGAAGCTGCTGCAGGACAGAATCCTGTTTTCATTTAACCGCTGTGTTCTCCGTGTTCCAGTCACAATCTATTTTGCCCTCAGAGAAGTTAATGAAGCGAAGCGTCACATGACTGCAGTCGATCATGAGGGCAGAAGACATGAGAGATTCATGTCATCGTTCTCTACAGTAAACATACAATATGAACGGCTTAATGTGGGATTTTAGCTGCTATGGTCTGGTTTTATATTTCAGTTAGATTCTCATCATAAATTAGCCTCAGCACAGTGCATCTGACACCTCCATATTAATATAATTATAATAATAATAATATATAACACAATAATATTAGTCACAAAACTGATAAATAAAATAAAGATGTCTCAGTCTGAAGATAAAACAGTTCTGATCAATTCTATACGATTTTTTGAATCATTCTGGACAAAATTTCAGCTCCTTTAGAACATTTTTGGAATAATTTGGGGAAATACTGAGTCATTTTGGAAAAATTTTTGTCATTTTTTGGACACATTTCAATAATTTTTGGACAGTTTTGTGTAATTTTGGACAATGATGTCATTTTAAACAGTTTTTTGAGCCATTTTTGACAAATATTGAGAAATTTGGGATGATTTTTGTGTAATTTTAGGCAACCTTCATGTAATTTGACCAGTTTTTACTAAAAAACACATCTGAGTTCTGGTAAAAACTGACTCCAGATCAGTTTAAATCCATACAGGTGTCTCAGTCTAAACACTGAATCTGGTTTCTGTTCAGAACCGTTTTTATCTATAATTTTAGACATTTGCTAACTCAGATTCGATAATTTTCATGCAATTTGGGACAATTTTAATTTAATTCTGAACTAATTTTCTGTAATTTGGGATCATTTTCGAGTCATTTTGGACAGTTTTATTGTCGTTCTGGTTGTCACCTGGATGGAGGTAAAACAGATCTGGTGTCAGTTTTTAGCAGCATCTGAGGGCTTTTATTTTGAAGTTTCTGTCCCACTAGGAACAGCTCATAAATGTTCTATAAACTTGTTTCCAGAACTTCTTTTTAACTTGTCTGCAGAGAAACCGGCTTCGTGCTGAGTGTTTGACTGACTGGTTTTTCTGGATGGTTTGGGGGTTAAAGGTGTGTCGCTGCTCAGAGACAAAGAGGAGATTCTGGAGCTTTAACTCTTCTGAAACAGCAAACTAAAGCCGCTGTAAAACCCCTCAGGAATCACCTCCTGTTCTTTCAAAGCTGACCATTATAAAACGAGCAGTTAATCCACTGATACCAAACAGTTTCTGGCTGCTCTTCTGGGTTTTCTTCCTCTTCCTGTCTCATTTTTCTTTCTTGTGGCTCATTTTGCTTCTTTTCTGTCTTAATTTTTTTGGACTTGCTTTCCTTATTACCTTTTTTTTTTGTATTTCATTTGGTGCCTGTTTTTTATTATCTTATTTTGTGTCCTCTTTTTCTTATTTTATGTATTTTTTTGTCATTTTTTCAGGACTTGTTTTTCTTATTTTGTGTTTCTTTTTATTGTCTTTAATTTTTAATTTTGTGTCTTCTTTTTGTTTCTCAGAAGCATCGTCTGTAAATGTTTTGTGCGTCTCATTTTTTAATTTATTTTGTGTCCTGTTTCTCTTTTCTTATGTCATTTTTCTAATTTTTTAGGACTAGTTTTTCCAGACTTTCTGTCATTTTTTTTTCATTTCATGCCTGTTGTTTTTTTTTCATTTTATGTCTTCTTTTTGTGTGTCTCAGAAACATCTTCTGTAAAATGTTTTGTACGTCTCATTTTTTATTCTTTTGTCTCCTGTTTATCTTATTTTATCTATTTTTCTGATTTTTAGGGACTTGCTTTTCTCATTTAGTGCGTCCTTTTTAATTTAATGCCTGTTTTTTAAATTTTATTTTGTGTCCTTATTTTTTTATCTGATTTAATCTCGCTGGTCTCCATCAGTGTCTGCAGCAGCGTTGAGTGAAATCAGAGTATTTTTTAATGTCTTTTATCTGTTTTCTATTAGTATTTTAATGTTATTGTTACCTTTAATTGTGTTCATTTAATTGCTGAAATCCTGTTTGGATCAATATTTCGTTGATCCTGCAGACCTACAGCTGATGTTCAGTTTCTTTTTTGCAGCCGGATCTTCCTGTTCTGTGTTTCTGTCTGAGCAGTTTGTTCCTGCATCGTACACGTTCCTCCTCGGTGTTGAACTGTAGTTATTTATTTATTAGAGACAAAGGCCACGTTGTTGTGTTGAGATCAGTAGTTGAACAGAGTCGGTCTGTAGAGTCTGAATGGAGACGTCACCCTCAGCGTTTAGAAAACCACAAAAAGCTTCAGACTCACAATCAGAGGCCAGAAAATGTGAAACTAAGGACAGAACGACGACATGCAGCTTCAGCTCCATCTGCTGTGTTTATATGCAGAGATTTCATGTCAATAAATGTGGAAATATGTTGAAGTGAAGTTTACCGGGTGAATAAAATAAAGTCAGCATGGCTCAGAAACAGTGGATGTGTCTTTGTGTTGTTGGAGATCCATCCAGCACCGTGAAACATCTTTCTACAGATGATGAGCAGAACAGACAGGAAAAGTCTGGAAAAACATCTGTAGTGTGTGTATGAGACGGAATGAGCACAAAATGACAAAAACAAGATGACACAAAATAGTCACAAAATGACCAAAATAGAGCACAAAATGGGAAAAAAAACGAGAAACAAAAACTGAACAAAGCAAGAGAAATGAGACAAAAAATGAGAGAAATGAGACCCAAAGCAAGGAAAATAAGATTGACAAAAATAAGTTACAAACAGTAAAAAAAACAACAAAATGACAAAACCAACTCAAAAATTACACAATAAATAAGAAAAATGTGACAAAAAATGTCACGAAATAAGTGAAATGAGACACAAAACAAGAAAAATCAGATGAAATGAGAACAAAAGGACAACAATAAGACATAAACTTCGCAAAAAATGAGATAAAAACAGCAGAAATTAGACAAAAAGTGAAAATATAAGATGCATAACAAAAAAAGACACAAGAATCTCAACAAATAAAGTGAAAAATGATCCCACAGTGAGGAAAAAAATTCGACAAAATATCAGAAAAACCCACCAAGAAACAACTTAGAGGATTAATCAGTTATTATTATTGTTTTTATTATTGGTATTATTATTATTGTTGTTGTTGAGCCAGTGATGGCTTCTTTCCTCTCCTACAGGTCTGATTTTAAAAAGATTAATCCGTTAATCAGCGGGTTTCTACATGAACCTGGCCTCGTGGCCTCATGGCTGTGTTTTCATGCCGGTCGTCACGGCGATGTGAAGTTAATGTGGATGAACGTTGCCGTGGCAGCGTTTTGTTCTCTGAGGCCGATTACATCACTGTCCTTCATCCTGATTCGCTCAGACTCATGTCAGTTTGTCTGTAAGACGGACTGACAGACGGACGGATGGATAGTGGATGGATGGACGGATGGACGGATGGACGGATGGATGATGATTGATGGATGGATGGATGATGATTGATGGATGGATGATAATTTGATTAATTGATTTTCTCATATTGTCTCATATTGCTCATTTTGCTTCTCTTCTCATATTGCCTCTCATTTTTCTCATTTTGCGTCTCATTTTTCTCATTTTGTGGCTTGTTTTTCTGATTTTGTGTCTCATTTTTCTCATTTCGTGGCTTCTTTTTTCTCATGTTGTGGTTTGTTTTGCTAAAAACTAATCCAGTTTTACGCAGTGATCTCCTGAAACCTGGCCTAATGTTTTTTGGTCGGTTCCAGTTTTTAATTTCATGTCGTTTTGCTTTCAACCCTCTGGTTTCAGGAGATCATTTTATTTTGAAAACACTCTGATTAATGTTTTATTTATTTCACCAACTCTGCATTTTCATATTTTATTGCGAAGTTTCTCATTTTATTTCTAATCTTTGGTTTTCTTCTTTTCTACGCCTGAATTGTCGTCATTTGTTAAGCTTTGAAATATTTTCAGGCAGTTTGGTTTCAGATTATTTCAACTCCATCGGTTGGTTTTAAACCATTCAGTCTAATTTAAAAAACACTTTTATTTGTTTGTTTTGTAGAAGAACAGCTGAGACCTGATGCTGCCCGCCGTCGCCATGGAGACGGAGGCCAGTCACATGCTGGAGGCGGCGCTGGAGCAGATGGATGACATCATCGCAGGTGAGCCAATCGGTAGGCGTCGTCTCTGTGATGTCATAGAAACCTGAACTCACTTTTATTACTTCACTAATCTGACTTTATCATGTTTATAGGACTGATTTTATCTGTTTTATTTTTATTTTTCTGCTTTAATCTCCTGTTTGTTTGTTCTGCATTTTAAGCTTCAGTCTGATTGGAGCTCGAAAGTTAAATTAATAATTAATCTTTTGTTCCAAATTTTGTGGTTTATTTTTCTGATTTTGTCTTTTTTTCTTATTTTAAGTCTCATTTTTCTCATTTTTTTCTTGTTTTTGTACCTTGTTTTTCTCATTATGTGACTTATTTCTCATTTTATGTCTTGCTCTTTTTTTTAGATTTTCTGTGTTTTTAGATTTTTTGTCTCATTTTTGTCTTTTTTCTTGTTTTGTGTCTTTTCTGACTATGTGTCTCATTTTGCGTGTTTTTTTCTCATTTTTTGTCTCATTTTTCATTTTTTATTTTTTTAAATGAGCCGCAAGGAATCGAAAAATTTTGGAGCTTAGATTTGGTTCAGAGCTTCACAGACGATGCATTCAAGAACCGTCGGCAAATTCAAATCAAAAATAATTTCGTTCTTTCAGTTTCTTTCTGATAAATGCGTCATTATTTAAGACACCAGAAGTTTAAAAGCTGCTGGTGGGTTTGGACGGTTACTAATCCGTGTGGGGTTAAAACAGCAGAGAGGTTTTCATTCGTGGCTTCAGGTTTTTCTGGAGGCTGTGAGGTTTTCCAGCAGGTTAATGAGTGAAGATCTGGTGGATCTTTAACTCATTCTGCTTCTGTTGGCTAAACAAAGGTTGTGTTTGCTGCTCAGGGACGAGGTTTACCCAGTAAATGTTTAATGTGGGAAAACAAAGTATCTGTCCAGATAAAGCTCCTCCTGTTAGCGCCTCACTGAAGTCTCTGATGGAAGCAAAACCACGAGAAATATTAATAAGTTCCCTAATTATATGAGCGTTGTATACCAGAGAAGTGAACAGAATCAAGACACACCCAAAAAAAAAACTACTATTAATTATTAAAATGTGCTGTTTTGTTGAATTGCAGATAATATTAACTAATAAAATCACTGAAACTAAACTTATTTTTACTACTATTTCTGTACTAAAGGGATTTAATTCTTTAAAATCATAGAATTAGTGTTTGAGGTATTTTTCTGTTATTTTTCTTGGTAAAGTTCCAGTATGTGTGTCATTTCAAGGCGGCTGCTGCTGATAAGTGACATTTTTATTTATTTATTTAAATTTTCCATTTAATTTTATGAAATGAAAATAATGACCTTAGCAAAGAAAAAAATGATGAATTTAAAACAGTTATTTGATATTACTTTTTATGTTTTTCAGTTTGATGAATGTGAGAATTTATTGTTTTTCTTCAAAATATGTGAGAATAAAGTGAATATCTGGAGGGCTGAAGGTCAACAAAACGAGACGTTTAAAAACATTACTGGTATATTTCACTGTAGTCTGATTAATAGAGTTTTACGATCCAGCTCTCCAGGGTGCAACAAAAGAATAAAACAAAAAACAGAACAGATGGTACTGGTGAGGTTAAGAAATTCATAGCTAGATGACAAAATTAACAGAAAATACTAAAAACAGTGATGATGCAAAGAAAGCATTTTGTCTAAAATAAAGAACCAAATAAAACCAATCAAACACGAACAGAGTCATTCTAAACCAGCTCAACAAAATAAACTGAACTCTTTAGCCAAGTGTAAACACAACAAACAAAACCAACAAACACACATTAGCTCATAGCTACCAGGAACCGCTTTCAGTGTGTACTTCAGCTAAAAAAACCGAGAAGATGGAGCTTTAGCTCCACGGCATCAGTTACCATGGAGATTTGGCTTCACAGCATCAGTTACTATGGAGATCTGGCTCCACAGCATCAGTTACCATGGAGATCTAGCTCCACAGCATCAGTTACCATGGAGATCTGGCTCCACAGCATCAGTTACTATGGAGATTTGGCTTCACAGCATCAGTTACCATGGAGATCTGGCTTCACAGCATCAGTTACCATAGAAACTCAGCTCCACAATATCAGTTACCATGGAGATTTGACTCCACAATATCAGTTACCATGGAGATTTGGCTCCACAAGTCCACCACAGCAGCACCAGAGGCCCATAGCATGACAAACAACTGATCCAGATGTGGACAGATGACCCAGATGTTTGCAGATGATCCAGATGTTTACAGATGATCCAGATGTTTGCAGATGATCCAAATGTTTACAGATGACCCAGATGTTTACAGATGATCCAGATGTTTACAGATGATCCAGATGTTTACAGATGATCCAGATGATCCAGATGTTTACAGATGACCCAGATATTTACAGACGATCCAGATGTATACAGATGATCCAAATGTTTACAGATGATCCAAATGTTTACAGATGACCCAGATGTTTACAGATGATCCAGATGTTTAGATGATCCAGATGTTTAGATGATCCAGATGTTTACAGATGACTCAGATGTTTACAAATGATCCAGATGTTTGCAGATGATCCAGATGTAGGATCCACATTGTGTTCTGTTGCTGCTGTTTAATGTTCCGGCTCCGACCAACCACAAATAGAAAACCATTAAAGAGCCAGTTAGCGATAGCATCAGCCAATCAGCAGCGAGGAAATTAGAGCCACTTATCAGCAGCGTCTGTACTCGTCTCTCATATTACATCCCATAATAAGAGCGTTCCTTTGTTTCTGGCTGAACGTCTTCGGGGACGTCAGTGGGACTGATTTTATTTTCTATAGAGCAGAGAGCTGCAGCTTTAAAATGTTTGATATGAAACTAGATCCAAGAGACAGCAGCTGGAAAAATGATCACAAGTTATCAATGATCAGTTTATTAATGATGAGTTTATTATTGATCAGAGTTCTACCTTCATGAATATTTCCAGAGTACCAGGTCCTTGAAGTCCATAGAGGTGGGTCCAGATCTATCAGTTTTTAATGGACTTTTTCAGAACTTCATCAGTCCAGCAGATAGAATAATGACATTTAGGAGGAGAAACACATCTGAGTTCTGGGAGAAAAAAAACTGACCCCAGATCAGTTTAAATCCATCCAGGAGTCTGAACACTGAATCTGGTTTCTGTTCAGAACCATTTATTTTCTATAATTTTAGACAATTGTTGACTCAGAAATTGGATCATTTTTGAGCAATTTAAAACAATTTTCATTTCATTTTTAACAAGTTTTCAGTTATTGTGAATAATTTTTGAGTCATTTTGCTAAAATTTTGAGGCATTTTCTAACATTTTTAAAGCAGCATGAACTAATTTTGTGTCGTTCTGCAAATCTTCAGTCAGTTTGGATCATTTTTTCATAATTTTAGGTGAATTCTGACTCATTTTGGACAATTTTCTTGTCATTTTCAACAAGTTTTATGTCAACTTGGATCTTTTCACATCATTTTGGATCATTTTTGTGTCTTTAGGTTCATTTTAGAGTCATTTAGGAGAAATTTCCTGTCATTCTTTACTATTTTTTTGTAATTATGGATCATTTTAATGTCATGCTGGTTCTCACCTAGATGGATGTAAATCTGAACTTGTTGATCACATTCCAAACACTTAATCTGTTTTCTGTTCAGAAACTTTTTTTCAATCATTTTGGGCAATTGTTGAGTCACTTTGGGCAGAATTTTGTCATTTTGGAAAATTCTTGTGTCATTCTGAGCTGTTCTGAGTTATTAGCTATTTCGGATCATTTCTGAATAATTTTTGGACAATATTTGAGTCGTTTTTTTTCCATTTTTTTCCCTCATTTCGGACAAATTTGGAGTCATTTTCAACAACTTTGAGTTGCTGTGATGCTCAACGCTGTTAAATATCCAGCTTTCAGTATTATGGGATGTAGCCTAGTGTGAACAGTTTGGAGTCCTAGAAACTTGTTTTTCTTATTTCGTATCACATTTCACATTTTTTGCCTTGTCCATATAATGTTTTGTCTCGTTTTTTAAATTTCGTGTCTCGTTTTTGGTAACTGTGGCTAATTCTTGTTGTTTTCAGCTTGTAGTTATCATTCTGTTCCATTTCTTCAAAGTTTTTTGAGCGTATTTTCTCGGATTTTATTCATTTTGTGTCCTGCTTTTGTTGTGTGTGTCTTGTTTTTTCTCTTATTTTTCTCATTACTTGTCTCATCGGTCTAATCTTTTGTCATCTTTCTCTTGTTTTCTCTTATTTTGTCTTTTTGTGTCTTGTTTTTGGTATTATGCACCTTGTTTTTGTTGTTTTGTATGTCGTTTATTTTGCATTTTTGGCTCATTTGCCAAATTTTTTGGCTCGTTTATCAGATTTTTGTCTTGTTTTGATTAATTGTGACTTGTTTTACTCTCTTTGTGTCTTTTTTTTCCATTTACGTCTAATTTATGTCCTTTTCTATCTCGTTTTTTTCTGGATGTGTTTCTGTGTTCTGACAATTCACCAGAGAAAACTTTCAAAAGTGCATTCTGGGTAAAAAACTTTAAACAGTTTTTATCATATTTTCCACTTTAATTGGGTCATCTTGCCGTGCTACATACCAGGAGGTTAAAGCGTTCTGCTGGATGAAGCTTCATGAAGTTGTTCAGATCATTTAAGTGCATCCAGATGTTGGAATGAGGGAATGGATCCAGGTGACACATGGACACTCTGGAGATGTTTAGGAGGACGTCTGACTCAGTGTTCAGTACGTCATTGCTCATGTTCCGGATGTTCTCGGTTCTTCTGCAGGTTCTAAGGTAGCAGCCATGGAGTTCTCCAGCAGCATGTTGGACCTGGGTTCCCCCATCAGCACCGGTCCCCTGCAGGTGGTCCAGCTGGCCGAAGACCTGAAGCTGGCTCTGGAGCTGCAACCCAACCAGGAGGACCGAGAGACGCTGAGAGCTCAGCTGCCCACGGAGACGGTTCAGGTTCTGGTGGACTGGCTGCAGAGCGGAGCGGTAAGGAGCAGCGCCGGGCGCTTTATTTTGAAAATCTGGCTGCTTTTAGTGTGCACTGTGGTGTGTTCAGGTCCAAATCAGAGTTTCTAGATTCCTGGCTGAGTAAAAGTGTTTCATCTTGTTGGTTTTCTGATGGCTGTAGTTCTTGTCGCTGTTAAATTCAGCTGATTGAACTCATAGCTGCAGTTTGATTTTTTTCTTTGTCTCGTCGTTCATTTTTTTCTGTAATTTAAACCTCTGTGGGAACAGAACAGCATAAGGAAGGAGAAAGAACTGTGTTCTGTGGTTTTCTCTCTCATTTTTCATTTTTTTGTCTTATTTCTGTAAAAATATGTGTCATTTTCCTTATATTATGTTATTTTTCCCCTCATTTTGTTCTCATGTCTTATTTTTCTCATTATTTCTTGTGTTTTTGGTAATTGTGACACATTTTTTTGTTTGGTTTGTTTTTATCGTTTTATCTAATTTGCTGTTTTATTTTCTGTTATTTTCTCATTTTGTGTCTCACTTTTGTTATTTGTGTCTTGTTTTTTGAATTTTATATCATTTTTCTCATTTTTTTGTCTTGTTTTTGGTAATCGTGTCTCATTTTTCTTGTTTGATTTGTTTCATCATATTATCTAATTTATTCTCTTATTTTCTTATTTTATGTCTGTCTTTTCTACTTTTTGTTTTGTTTTTCTCATGCTTTCTCTTGTTTTTTTTCTTATTTCATGTCACATTTCCCATTTTTTTCTCTCATTCATCTAATTTTTTTGTAATTTCAGGTCTTATATTTGGTATTTGTGACTCATTTCTCTTGTTTTGAGTTTGTTTTTTATCATTTTGTCTCATTTCTTCATATTTTTCTCTTATTTTTTCATTTTGTGTCCCATTTTTATTGCGTGTGTTTTGTTTTTCACTTATATTTCTCATTATTAGTTTCATTTGTCTCATTTTTGTCTTGTTTTTGTCAAATCTCTTATTTTTCATTTTGTGTCTTATATTTCTCATTTTGTCTCTTATTTTTCTCATTTTGTGTCTTGTTTTTAATAATCGTGTTATGTTTTTCTCATTTTGTATCCTGCTTTTCTCATTTCCGTCTCATTTTGTCTCGCTTTTCTTGTTTGTCTTGTTTTTCAAATTTTTTTGTCTTGTTTCTCTCATTTTATTTAATTTTTCTTGTCTTTTTTGTCTCGTATCTCATTTTTGGTCTCATTTTTCATTTTTTTGTCTTGTTTTTTGATAATTATGCCTCGTGTTTCTTGTTTTGTTTTTATCATTTGTCTCATTTTTTCTCTTAATTTCTCTTATTTTTTCATTTTGTGTCTCATTTTTCTCACTTTGTGTCTCATTTCTCTCATTTTCTGTCTGTTTTGTTTCATTTTTGTTGGCTTCACAGTTGCACTGAGGAGCTAAAAAATCTTTTTTTTAACTTATTTTTATTGGTACAGATATTCTTTTTTCTATTTATTGAACAAGACATGCAGAGTGAAGTGATGAAATTTCACAGTTGGCTTTACGAGCTTTATTTTGAAATATGACTAATTTTCTTCTGCATCATATCTCTTTTCCCATTCAGTTAAAAGGTTTATATTCCTGGTTATATAAGAGCGTTGTTGGATTGTCTGCGTCTTTTCCTTTCTCGTGAGTTTGTTGCTGTTAAATGCAGCAGAAATGAGCTTCAGTCCAGACCAACATTCTGTTCACTTCATTTTGTTCTTCCTTAAAACTCTGCCTTCTTGTTTCCGCTCGTCAATTCCAGTTACAAATCTCTTTAAAAAGGCCTCACACTCGAATCTTCAGATGAGTTAGAAGATGTTTTCCTCACAGTCCTGATGCTGCTACTGAATTATTTTTGTTAAATATGATTTAAACTGTCCATGGACTCAGATGTTCCAGTGCTGTTACCTGAATAATATTTCACGTCTTAGAATCAGGATAAACCTTGCTGGTGATGAACAACCTGGACATGGATGTGATGTTCTAGAAGTCTGTGAAAAATGAAATCAGACGTCCAACATGTGGCCAAAAAGAAACGGATGTTTGGTGTTGAAACGTCTTTTTTTAAAGCTCGTTCTGTTCAGAGTTTCTGCTGTTTTTGTGCTGCTAAAGTCGGAGTTACTGAACGTCACCAAGAGGCTGAATCCATCTGTTCATCCAACAGCAGGCGGCTTTTACTGCTGGATGGAAGCAGTTTTCAACTAAATGCATGAAAATAAATTTTAGAGACGTGAAATGGTTTCATACAGCTCAGATAAAAGCAGTCAAGTTTGATGAGGTAAAACTACGATCGTAATCCACTGTAATGTTGTTTCATTCATGAATGTCATTTTCAAGTTCCTGAAGATCTCTTGGAGTCCATTAAATTCATCATTAGGAAATGGAAGGAAGATGGAACATGAATAAATCTGACTAGAGCAGGACGTCCTCAAGAACTCAGAGACCGAGAAGAAAGAGACCAGTGATTGAGGCCACCAAGACTCCTATGACTCCTCTGAAGGAGTTCCACCTTCAGCAGCTGAGATGTTAGAGACTGTTCATCAACGACTGTTGTCTGTTCTTCACCAGTCAAAGCTTTATGGAGACAAGAGAAAGACTCCGTTGGAAAAAATCCAAATAAATCAGGACTAGAGTTCACCAGAAGACATGTGGAGACTCTGAAGACACCTGGAAAAGGGTTTTTTGGTCTGAGACCAGGATGGAGCTTTATGTCCATCAGACTAGATGATATGTTTGATGGACACCAAACACTGAACATCGTCACAAACACTCCATCCCCACTGTGAAGCATGGTGGTGGCAGCATCACGATGAAGCACGGTGGTGGCAGCATCATGATGTGAAGCACGGTGGTGGCAGCATCATGACGAAGCACGGTGGAGGCAGCATCATGATGTGAAGCACAGTGGAGGCAGCATCATGATGAAGCATGGTGGAGGCAGCATCATGGTGTTCCTCAGCAGCAGGTCCTGGAAGGCTTGTAAAGGTAGACGGTAATTGAAATCCTGGAGGACAACCTGATGGTCTGAAGAGAACTGAGACTTAGAGAAGAACAGTTTCCATCCAGATGATGAGTTGAAGCAAACAGGAATCAGAGATGGTTTGAAGACAACAAGGTGGAAGCTCTGGAGGTCCAACTGAGAACAAGAGTCTGGACCTGAAGAATGAGAGAGAATTACTGCATCCAGATGTTCCAGATGATGTTTTGTAGGTGGATCTTTAAGGTGGACAGTGTTTAGAGAACTTCACTCATCTTCATGTGTTCAGGCAGAGGTTCAGGGTCAGACGGTTCAGACTTCAGGCTTCAGAGGAATTTAGCTGCTGAGCTCCACATCAGTTCCTGTTCTTCTGCCATATTGGTGTGAAGATCAGCTTCAGTCTGACTCCTCTGCTCCCTCAGTGCTTCCTTCCTTTTCCTTATAAACGACTTTTATAAAAGAACGTCCGTTATGTTGAAGTCAAACTAGTTTAGACCATGATTAAAGCCTGCTGTAGAACTCTGTGTTCTGGAGCACAAAGGAGGTTAAATTTGCTTTCAGTGGAAACATTCACTAACAGCAAAGACTTTTACTCATAGAATGAAAAAATAATTAGTAATTATTCCCAGGTGTCACTGTCTAAATCCAAGAAATGAACCAATTTTGAGTCATTTTGGAGTTTTTTGGAGTCCTTTCAACAATTTTTAGGTGTTTTTGAACATTTTTATATAATTTTGAACAATGTGGAATCATTTTAAACAGGCTTTTGTCATTTTGGAGAAATTTTGGGAAGTTTTTGCCAATTACTTTAATTTTATACAAGCTTTTGACAATTGGATTAATTTTGAAGACTTATTGTGTCTTTTTTTGGTCAATGTCTGATTTTCAACAAGTATAGATCAGTCTGAATATTTTGTGTCACTTTAGACAATTTTGAATCATGTTGGACAGGTTTCAGGTTGTTTTTGACAAGTTTTTTAGTCATTTTGAACAATTTTTTTCTTATTTTGGACAAATTTCAAGCTAGTTAGGACAAGATTCAAGTCGTCTTTGGTGAAATGTGGACCAAAGACTGTATTTTAGTAGAAATATGGATCCATCTATAAACACTTACAGGAACTTTATGGAGACACTATGCCAGCCTGGATTGGACATGTTGAGTGTTTTCCCAATTTGAAAGTCCGATAATTATTGTTATCGCCATCTTGGACAATTTTGAGTGATTCCATGCAATGTTGTGTTGCTTCTGGACTAATTTTCTGTCATTTTTGGAGGATTTTGAGTTTTTTACCGTGTCTTTTTTTGTTTTGAACAAATTGTTAACCATTTTCAATAAGTTTTTAAGTCATTTTGGACACATTTCAAGCTATTTTGGACAAGATTTGAGGTTCTTTGATGAAATGTCAACTAAACTCTGAGCAGAAATATGGATCCATCTATAGATGTATACACTTACAAGAACTTTATGAAGACACAATGCCATCCTGGAATGGATATCTTGTGCTTTTTTTTTTTTTCCATTTTCAAGAACCAATAATTATTCATTGTTGTAATTTTAGAGTATTTTGAATAATATTTATCTTGTTTTGCACAAGTTTTAAATCTTTTGGGACAAGTTTCAAGTAATTTTGGTCCAGCTTTATTTGATTTTGTACAACTTTTGAGTACTTTAAGACACATTTCTAGTCTTTCTTGACACATTTGAGTCATTTTAGACCATCTTTATGTTATTCGGGACACATTTTATCCATTTTGGTCAAATTTCAAATAATTTCAGACAAAATTTAAGTCATCTTTGGTGAAGTGTCGACCAAGGACTGTATTTTAGTAGAAACATGGATCCATCCATATAGATACACTTAGAGGAACTTTATGGAGACACTAGACCAACCTGGGTTGGAGATTTTGCACTTTCTTCACTTCCAAGATTGACTAATTCTTAATTTTTTCATTTTTGAGAATCTTTGGTCATTTTCGGCCAATATGTATCTTATTTTGTACAATTTTTGAATATTTTAAGGCAAGTTTCAAGTCTTTCTTGAGACTTTTGAGTAATTTTAGTCTGTCTATTTGATTTGGTACACATATTTATTCATTTTAGACAAATTTCAAACGAGATTCAAGTCATCTTGGTGAAATGTTAACCAAAGTCCAAAGGTTTTGCACTTTTTCCCCACTTTCAAGTTCCAATAATTATTCATCTTTGTCATTTCGGACAAGTTTTTGTCTTTTTAGACCAATATGTATCTTATTTTTGACAATTTTCAGTCATTATAGCCCATCTTCATCTTATTTTTTGGACATTTTTCAAGCGAGATTCATTCATTCATCTTTGGTGAAATGTCTCCTCAGGTTTATTTTTGAAGGTCAAGGTGTGGAAACGTCTGAATTCTCCAGATTCAGCCACAGATGTTTAGTTTCAGGTGCAGAATAAGCAGTGGATGAAGTGTAAGGCAGTGCAGCGGCATGTTTAAGTAGTAAAGGAGGATCCTGTCAGTAGTTTAGAACTTTACTGTTTCCTCTGAGACTCCGTTCTGACTGTATATAATGAGTTTCCTGAGCTCCTCCTCTGAGGCCTCACACTCTGTTTACGTCAACTCACTATTTCACTTTCTGCTTGATTTCCTCGGCTCTCTGGGCCTCCCTCTGCTTTCTGGACGTTAATTTACGTCTATGGCTGGAAGGTTTCTGGACTCTGACTGAGACGTTTCTGCTCCAACAAGCTGCAGCATTTGTGAGTCTGAAGCTGCATTTCTGCTGTTTTTTCCTGATAAATTCTGTGTTTGTTGTAGTTTTGTGAACTTTATGCAGAGATTCTGAGCTGCTGGTTGGTTATGGGTTCGTCCTGCAGAGGCTGCTGTTTTCTGCTGTTTTCTGCTGCTCTCTGCCACTTTCTCCTGTTTTCTGCCGCTTTCTGATGCTTTCTGATGCTTTCTGACGCGTTCTGCCGCTTTCTGACGCTTTCTGACGCTTTCTGCTGCTTTCTGACGCTTTCTGATGCTTTCTGACGCGTTCTGCCGCTTTCTGACGCTTTCTGACGCTTTCTGCTGCTTTCTGACGCTTTCTGATGCTTTCTGACGCGTTCTGCTGCTTTCTGCTGCTTTCTGAAGCTTTCTGATGCTTCCTGCCGCTTTCTGATGCTCTCTGCCACTTTCTGCCGCTTTCTGCTGCTTTCTGATGCTTTCTGAAGCTTTCTGCTGCTTTCTGACGCGTTCTGCTGCTTTCCTGTCGCTTTCTGAAGCTTTCTGCTGCTTTCTGATGCTTTCTGACACTTTCTGATGCTCTCTGCCACTTTCTCCTGTTTTCTGACGCGTTCTGCCGCTTTTTGCCGCTTTCTGAAGCTTTCTGATGCTTTCTGATGCTTTCTGCTGCTTTCTGATGCTTTCTGAAGCTTTCTGATGCTTTCTGACGCGTTCTGACGCTTTCTGATGCTTTCTGAAGCTTTCTGCTGCTTTCTGATGCTTTCTGACGCTTTCTGATGCTCTCTGCCACTTTCTCCTGTTTTCTGACACGTTCTGCCGCTTTCTGCCGCTTTCTGATGCTTTCTGATGCTTTCTGATGCTTTCTGCTGCTTTCTGTCGCTTTCTGCCGCTTTCTGTCGCTTTCTGCCGCTTTCTGCCGCTTTCTGAAGCTTTCTGACGCTTTCTGTCGCTTTCTGACGCTTTCTGTCGCTTTCTGAAGCTTTCTGTCGCTTTCTGACGCTTTCTGAAGCTTTCTGATGCTCTCTGCCACTTTCTCCTGTTTTGTGCCACTTTCTCCCGCTTTCTGTCGCTTTCTGACGCTTTGTGTCGCTTTCTGTCGCTTTGTGCCGCTTTCTGACGCTTTCTGTCGCTTTCTGACGCTTTCTGACGCTTTCTGTCGCTTTCTGTCGCTTTCTGCCGCTTTCTGAAGCTTTCTGAAGCTTTCTGATGCTCTCTGCCACTTTCTCCTGTTTTGTGCCACTTTCTCCCGCTTTCTGTCGCTTTCTGACGCTTTGTGTCGCTTTCTGCCGCTTTCTGACGCTTTCTGCCGCTTTCTGCCGCTTTCTGCCGCTTTCTGTCGCTTTCTGCCGCTTTCTGCCGCTTTCTGTCGCTTTCTGACGCTTTCTGACGCTTTCTGCCGCTTTCTGTCGCTTTCTGAAGCTTTCTGACGCTTTCTGACGCTTTCTGTCGCTTTCTGACGCTTTCTGCCGCTTTCTGCCGCTTTCTGTCGCTTTCTGAAGCTTTCTGACGCTTTCTGTCGCTTTCTGACGCTTTCTGTCGCTTTCTGAAGCTTTCTGTCGCTTTCTGACGCTTTCTGAAGCTTTCTGATGCTCTCTGCCACTTTCTCCTGTTTTGTGCCACTTTCTCCCGCTTTCTGTCGCTTTCTGACGCTTTGTGTCGCTTTCTGTCGCTTTCTGTCGCTTTGTGCCGCTTTCTGACGCTTTCTGTCGCTTTCTGACGCTTTCTGACGCTTTCTGTCGCTTTCTGCCGCTTTCTGAAGCTTTCTGATGCTCTCTGCCACTTTCTCCTGTTTTGTGCCACTTTCTCCCGCTTTCTGTCGCTTTCTGACGCTTTGTGTCGCTTTCTGTCGCTTTCTGTCGCTTTGTGCCGCTTTCTGACGCTTTCTCCCGCTTTCTGTCGCTTTCTGACGCTTTGTGTCGCTTTCTGTCGCTTTGTGTCGCTTTCTGTCGCTTTGTGTCGCTTTGTGTCGCTTTGTGTCGCTTTGTGTCGCTTTCTGACGCTTTTTGTCGCTTTTGATGCTTTCTGCCCCTTTCTCCCACTTTCTCCCACTTTCTCCCACTTTCTCCCACTTTCTCCCGCTTTCTGACGCTTTCCGACGCTTTCCGACGCTTTCCGACGCTTTCCGACGCTTTCCGACGCTTTCCGATGCTTTCTGATGCTCTCTGCCGCTTTCTGCCGCTTTCTGATGCTTTCTGATGCTTTCTGAAGCTTTCTGAAGCTTCCTGCCGCTTTCTGAAGCTTCCTGCCGCTTTCTGAAGCTTCCTGCCGCTTTCTGAAGCTTTCTGATGCTTTCTGCTGCTTTCTGATGCTCTCTGCCACTTTCTCCTGTTTTCTGCCGCTTCCAGCAGCTTTCTGCCGCTTTCTGTCGCTTTCTGAAGCTTTCTGATGCTTCCTGCCGCTTCCTGCAGCTTTCTCCCGCTTTCTGCCGCTTTCTGTCGCTTTCTGACGCTTTCTGACGCTTTCTGTCGCTTTCTGCCGCTTTCTGCCGCTTTCTGCCGCTTTCTGACGCTTTCTGCCGCTTTCTGCCGCTTTCTGCCGCTTTCTGCCGCTTTCTGACGCTTTCTGACGCTTTCTGCCGCTTTCTGCCGCTTTCTGCCGCTTTCTGCCGCTTTCTGACGCTTTCTGCCGCTTTCTGTCGCTTTCTGACGCTTTCTGCCGCTTTCTGCCGCTTTCTGCCGCTTTCTGCCGCTTTCTGAAGCTTTCTGACGCTTTCTGTCGCTTTCTGTCGCTTTCTGACGCTTTGTCGCTTTCTGCCGCTTTCTGCCGCTTTCTGCCGCTTTCTGACGCTTTCTGACGCTTTCTGACGCTTTCTGTCGCTTTCTGACGCTTTGTCGCTTTCTGCCGCTTTCTGCCGCTTTCTGCCGCTTTCTGAAGCTTTCTGTCGCTTTCTGCCGCTTTCTGCCGCTTTCTGACGCTTTCTGACGCTTTCTGCCGCTTTCTGACGCTTTCTGACGCTTTCTGCCGCTTTCTGACGCTTTCTGCCGCTTTCTGCCGCTTTCTGCCGCTTTCTGTCGCTTTCTGAAGCTTTCTGACGCTTTCTGACGCTTTCTGTCGCTTTCTGACGCTTTGCCGCTTTCTGCCGCTTTCTGACGCTTTCTGACGCTTTCTGAAGCTTTCTGACGCTTTCTGACGCTTTCTGAAGCTTTCTGATGCTCTCTGCCACTTTCTCCTGTTTTGTGCCACTTTCTCCCGCTTTCTGTCGCTTTCTGACGCTTTGTGTCGCTTTCTGTCGCTTTGTGCCGCTTTCTGACGCTTTGTGCCGCTTTCTGACGCTTTCTGACGCTTTCTGTCGCTTTCTGCCGCTTTCTGCCGCTTTCTGCCGCTTTCTGACGCTTTCTGAAGCTTTCTGAAGCTTTCTGATGCTCTCTGCCACTTTCTCCTGTTTTGTGCCACTTTCTCCCGCTTTCTCCCGCTTTCTGTCGCTTTCTGTCGCTTTGTGTCGCTTTGTGTCGCTTTCTGACGCTTTTTGTCGCTTTTGATGCTTTCTGCCCCTTTCTCCCGCTTTCTCCCGCTTTCTCCCGCTTTCTGTCGCTTTCTGACGCTTTGTGTCGCTTTCTGTCGCTTTGTGACGCTTTCTGCCGCTTTCTGCCGCTTTCTGCCGCTTTCTGACGCTTTCTGCCGCTTTCTGCCGCTTTCTGCCGCTTTCTGCCGCTTTCTGACGCTTTCTGACGCTTTCTGTCGCTTTCTGACGCTTTGTGTCGCTTTCTGTCGCTTTGTGCCGCTTTCTGACGCTTTCTGACGCTTTCTGTCGCTTTCTGTCGCTTTCTGCCGCTTTCTGACGCTTTCTGACGCTTTCTGACGCTTTCTGACGCTTTGTGTCGCTTTCTGTCGCTTTCTGACGCTTTCTGACGCTTTCTGAAGCTTTCTGATGCTCTCTGCCACTTTCTCCTGTTTTGTGCCACTTTCTCCCGCTTTCTGTCGCTTTCTCCCGCTTTCTGTCGCTTTCTGTCGCTTTGTGTCGCTTTCTGTCGCTTTGTGCCGCTTTCTGACGCTTTCTGACGCTTTCTGACGCTTTCTGACGCTTTCTGTCGCTTTCTGTCGCTTTCTGCCGCTTTCTGCCGCTTTCTGAAGCTTTCTGAAGCTTTCTGATGCTCTCTGCCACTTTCTCCTGTTTTGTGCCACTTTCTCCCGCTTTCTCCCGCTTTCTGTCGCTTTCTGACGCTTTGTGTCGCTTTCTGTCGCTTTGTGTCGCTTTCTGACGCTTTTTGTCGCTTTTGATGCTTTCTGCCCCTTTCTCCCACTTTCTCCCACTTTCTCCCGCTTTCTCCCGCTTTCTGACGCTTTCCGACGCTTTCTGAAGCTTTCTGAAGCTTTCTGATGCTCTCTGCCACTTTCTCCTGTTTTCTGCCACTTTCTGACGCTTTCTGACGCTGTCTGTCACTTTCTGCTGCTTTCTGACGCTTTCTGAAGCTTTCTGATGCTCTCTGCCACTTTCTCCTGTTTTGTGCCACTTTCTCCCGCTTTCTGTCGCTTTCTGTCGCTTTCTGACGCTTTCTGTCGCTTTGTGTCGCTTTCTGACGCTTTTTGTCGCTTTTGATGCTTTCTGCCCCTTTCTGACGCTTTCTGACGCTTTCTTCCGCTTTCTCCCACTTTCTCCCACTTTCTCCCACTTTCCGACGCTTTCCGACGCTTTCCGACGCTTTCCGCCGCTCTCTGGAGGCTGTCGGACTGAGGAGTGGATCTTGGATGTGGTTCAGCAGCTTTCTGAGCTCCTGCTTTGTCTGAACAGCAGATGTCTCACATGTTGCTCTCGGCCCTCCCTCCTCTCTTTGTTTCTGCCTTTCATTCCTTCCCTCCCATTCACTGGTCCTTTCCTCCACCTCTCAGAGCCAGTTTCAGACCTCCACTTCACTTTTTCTGCTCTTATGTGTGTCTTTGAATTCCGTAAAATGTAACTTCAGGGTGTTTCTCTGCAGCAGTGTTTTAATGGAAGCACATTTTTACTCATGCTTTAACCCTCTGAGACCCACAGTTGCAACATTGTCAAGAACCAAGACCGTCTGTTCTTATTTTGGACACATTTTTAGCCCTTTTCAACAAGTTTTAAAGTCATTTTGGACAAATTTCAACCAATTTTGGACAAGATTTAAGTCATCTTTGGTGAAATATAATCCAAAGTCTGAGTAGAAATATTGATCCATCGGTTTATATACGCTTACAGGAACTTTGTGGAGACACTAGACCAGCCTGGAACAGACATTTTGCGCTGTATTCCATTTTCAAGGCCTAATAATTATTCATTGTTGTAATTTTAGAGTATTTTGAGTAATATTTATCTAATATTGCACTACTTTTTGAAGTTTCAAGTCATTTTAGACCATCTTTATCTTACTTAATACAACCTTTAAGTATTTTAGGACAAATTTCAAGTCTTTCTTGACACTTCTGAGTCATTTTAGACTGACTTTATCTGATTTGGGACATTTTTATTTGTTATTTTCGACAAATTTTAAACACTTTTCGACTAGATTCAAGTCATCTTTGGTGAAATGTCGACCAAAGACTTTGTTTTAGTACAAATATGGATCCATCCATAGATATATACGAACACCTTGTTGTTTTTCTGCTGCACACTTTTGTGTTTGACCAATCAGGTGGTTGCAGGGGAGTACAATCTGCATTTAAATAAAGGAATTATAAATCAACATATTAAGCAGAATCAGCAGCGTATTAATCACTGGGTTATTTGCTGCTGCAGTGATGATGTCAGAGCTGAAAGTACATCAGCTGGTGATCTGGAACCAGAACTCCTTTAGATGATCCAGATGTTGGTTGCTGAGCTGCCGATGTTTGAACTCGACTTTTTGACCAAAATGCAGAAACGCAAACATCAATTAGTTTGATTTCAGCTCAGTATGTGTCTCTTTGTGGTTGTTTTTGTCTCAGTTTGCAACCATTTGTGTTCATTTTGTAACTATTTCAGTCGGTTTTCTGGTCTTTTATATCTCTTTGTGACCATTTTGTGTCTTCTGATTGGTGTTTTGAATCATTTTTTGTGCTTTTTCCTCTCTGTTAGCTTTGGTTTTGCAGCTGTTTGTGTTGATTTTGAATCTCTCCTCGTTAGTTTTGAGTCTCTTTGTGGTTGTTTTGTGTCTCTTTGCAGACATGTAGCATTCGACAGTGACTCTTTAAGGTGTTTTTTGTCTGTTTCCATTGAATCTGTATCTCTTTTAGTTTTGGTTTTGTCTTTGTGGTTGATTTGCATCTTCTTTTGGGCTTTTTGTCTCCACTTGCACTGTTTTTTGCACATTTTGCATCTCTTTCGGATCTTTTCTCTGAGCGTTTTTGCAGTTATTTGTCTCATTTTGCATTTTTTTCCTGTTGTTTCATCAGTTTGACGTGGTGTCGGTTAGTTTGGCTGCAGCTCCGGTTTGCTGTAAACCAACACCAGACTTTTGTTGTGAAAGATTCTGTTTTGTTAGTAATTTATTTTGTGTTGCAAAATTGACCGTTCTTTGTTCAGAATAAGATTAAGGAAAGTTTGTGGCTACGGCAGATCAACTGTGGTTCAGATCATGTCAGTGTTTCTTTGGTAGATTAGGAGGTTTGAAAAAAAAAAAAAAGAGTTTCAGCGTTTCCTTCCAGAGACGTCAGGCTGAATAATGGACAGACGTTAGCTGCAGTTTCCCGAGGGACGGTTGTGTTTCTGCAGAAGAAAGCTCTTCTTCTTGCGGCTGCAGATTTTAACGGCAGCAGAACAAAAGGCTGCTGGCAGATTATCAAGCAGCTCATCCTGTCTACCTTCCCTCCAACCTCCCCGCTGACCTGCAGCTACAAAGACGCTGCAATTATCCTGCAGCCTCGAGGCTTCTCATGTAAACAGGAAGCTCTAAGATGCTCACCGAGATGTTTGTCTGCAGGACGTCCATCATCTGCAGGAAAATTCCCCCAAATGTAGTTGAGAAGATGTTTGTTTTGGGTGCTAATTTGAGTAATTTGGGACAATTTTGGACATGTTTGAATCATTTTTCAACTATTGTTTTTATAACTATTTGATTTTATAACTAATGCTGAATGATTTTGAATAATTTTAGAGAGATTTCAAGTCTAAATGTCTAAAAACTGGAACCTTGTCTGGTCAGACTTTCCAAACATCAGATTCTACTGAAGTTAGAGCCTCAAAAGTTGGAGAAATGTCGACTAAAGACTGTATTTTAGTAGAAATATGGATCCATCCATTTATATACGCTTACAGGAACTTAATGGAGATATAATATCAATCTGGTTTGGAGACTTCCCACTTTTTTCCATTTTCAAGAGCCAGTAATTATTCACTGTTATAGTTTTAGAGTATTTTGAGTATTATTTGTCTCATTTTGTTCATTTTAGATCATTTTTATCATATTTTGTTCAGCTTTTGAGTATTTTAGGACAAGTTTCGAGTCTTTCTTGGCACTTTCGAGTCATTTTAGACCGTCTTTATCTTATTTTGAGCTTATTTTCAATCATTTTGAACAAATTTCAAACAAGTTTGGACAAGACTTGGGTCATCTTTGGTGAAATGTCGACCAAAGACTGTATTTTAGTAAAAATATGGATCCATCCGTAGATATACACTTACAGGAACTTTATGGAGACACTAGACCAGCCTGGATTGAACATGCTGAGAGTTTTCCCAATTTCAAAGACCAAAATTATTGTTGTTGTCATCTTGGACGATTTTGAGTGATTTCATGCAATGTTATGTCGCTTCTGGACTAATCCTGGAGAAGTTTCTGTCATTTTTGGAGAATTTTGAATTATTTATGCCGTGTTTTAGCCTAGCCGCACTAGACCCAACTCTGAAGACACAAGGGTCTAGGAACTCTCGACAGGGAGGGAGGCGGGCTAAAAGGTTGTCTATCAAATCACTCTGCAGCAATTGGGTAGGTATACAACCAATCAGCGCAACGAATAGGCTCCTAGAGCGCCTGAAATCAGAGGATGCGGTAGTTCGGTGAAGCCTTATTTATACAGTCAATGGGTGAAGCTCAAGTATATTACAGACATGTTAACAGAAAGATTATTTAGAGTTGGTGCTAATGGAGCTCAACGACTGTTGTCGTTTTTGTTGTCGACCCTGACAGAGAATTAAATTCGTTGCCGTGTGTTGTCTAGTGCGGCTAGGCTAGTTGTTTCCGGTTGTTTCTGTCAGAATCGTCGCGCCTCTGTCGTCACCGCCTTCTGACTCTACACTTCATGGTGATTGGTCCGGCCAGTTTTAGGAGAATCCAACCTCGAGGCTTACCGAGGATGACTAGACCCACCCTGACAGAGAATTAAATTCGTTGCCGTGTGTTGTCTAGCGTGGCTAGGCTACCAACTTTTCTTATTTTGAACAAATTGTGACTCCTTTTCAACAAGTTGTTTAGTCATTTTGAACAAATTTCAAACAATTTTGGACAAGAATTAAGGTTCTTTGACGGAATGTCAACCAAAGTCTTAGTGGAAATATGGATCCATCCATAGATATACACTTACAGGAACTTTATGGAGACACTAGACCAGCCTGGATTGAATTGTTGCTCTTATTTTCAATTTTGATTGGCCAATAATAATGAACAATAGATAATCTGACCCATTTTCAGAAGTTTCACATCATTTAAAATAATTTCTGCCTTGATTTTGGACATTTCTGAGTCATTTCTTGACTAATTTTGAGTCATTTGGGAGAATTTTTAGCCATATTAAACATGTTTGAAGACATTTTGGGCGATAACACAATATTCTAGTCAATTGTGAGTCATTAACAGTTAACAATTAGTTAACAACACAAACTGGTAAAGAAAAAATAAAACGACAAAAAGAAGTCACAAAATGACAAAACAAAGACAGAAAAGGACAAAATGAAGACACAACACAATGCAAATGAGACGCAAACATCAGCTGAACTGTTTCCATGGACGTGCAGAACTTTTTATCTGAGAACACAGTGAGGAAAAATGTCATTGGAGCAAAAAAACACCCAGAAACTGCTGCTTGGAGTTTAGAGGGTTGAAAGGTTTTCAGTCGTGGACAAAGTGATGTAATTCTCTGTTATTTGGCTGCAGAACGAACACACCCAGACTGAATGTATGACTTCAGAAATCTGTTGGAATGGAAGCTGCTGTGTTCTACGTCTTTATTATTCACTTTGGGCTTCGTCCCTTGTGGCTCTTACCAGATGGTGGATTTAAAGTGTTGAGGACTCTTTCCAGAAACAACAAACATGATTGTTTCATTTTCAAAAGCATAAAGCTCGAATCCACAAAATTCAAGTTAATAATTGACTTTCTTTGGTTCGAGGACACGAGGAGTCAACTACACAAATACGAAATCAAGCACAAGCTGAGTTAAACCCAGTTTGTGATGAAGCTTAAGTCTTTGCCATGGTGGCCCTTTGCTAGCTAAATGTTTGTGTTGTTATATGTATTTTTGCAGTGTTGTGTCTCCTTTTTGGCATTCTGTGCTTGTGTCATTTTTCTTGTCTCATTTGTGGTGTTTTGTGTCTTGTACGCTCTGCCTGACATCCATAAACCTTCATTGAAGTCTTTGTCATGGTGGCCCTTTGCTAGCTAAGCTTTTGTGTTGTTTTTATATGTATTTTTGAAGTGTTGTGTCTCCTTTTTGGCATTTTGTGTCTTGCTTCTGTCATATTTTTTTCATTTTTGGTGTTTTGTGACTTGTACGCTCTGGCTGGTATCCATTAACCTCCACAGAGGTCTTTGTCATGGTGACCCTTTGCTAGCTAAATGTTTGTGTTGTTGTTATATGTATTTCTGCAGTGTTGTGTCTCCTTTTTGGCTTTTTGTGTCTTAATTTTGTCATCTTTTTTTGGTCTCAGTAGTGTTTTGTATCTTGTACGCTCTGGCTGGTATCCATTAACCTCCATGGCAGTCTTTGTCATGGTGGCCCTTTGCTACCTAATCTTTTGTGCCTCTTTTGTGCCATTTTATGTCTTTTTATGTCATAACTGTAAACAGGACTTAAAGTGTGTATTATCTACAAACATAGCAGTGGATTAGGACTCTGTATCTGCAGATGGTGAAGATTAAACAACTTGGATCAGTGCAGAAAAACCAGTGAGCAGTTTAACATCAGGGTTTTGCATAACTTTTCAAATGTCTGTGTGCTGTTTTGAAGCCTCCCAGCACTGTGACTGTAACTTGATTCAAAGAAAACACAAAAACCTGGTGTTGTAGAGGGGTTGGCTGGTTTGTGTCGCTGCTTTGTTCAGAGTCTGACATCAGAAACTGACTGAAAGGAAACTGAGACACAAACAGATGACAGAAGAAGAAGAAGAAGGAGGACGAACCCTCCCAGAGACTCCCCCCCTCCTCCTCTGGGCTCGGCCGTTTGTTCTGTCAGACGGACGGAAAGACTCAAAGAGAAGGAATGAAAGAAGAAGAACAGAAGGAGGAACAGAACAGAACACCGGAGCTGCAGCTAGAAGTGGAATAAAGAGGACAGAAAGTTGGGAAAGACTGGAAACTGAAAGAAGGAAAAGAAGCAGAGGAGGGTTTCGGAGGAGGGGGAGGTCGTAAAAACCTCCACAGCTGTGAGCAACACTCATGACAGGACTCACATGCTGCAGCCAACAACACAAACAGACACACAAAGCTGGACGGAGAGAGGAGGAGAGGCCGGGCAGCGATGGGCAGCAAGCATGGAGGCTCCCATTGACTTGTACAGACACTTCTCATGGCTCAGAAAGGTGAGTTCTACTGCTTCAAAGCGACGCCTCGGATGACCGTCTGTGTTTCTGAGATACTGTTGTGCGTCTTTGTGCTGCTCTGGTTGTGTTGCTTCCTGGAGACCAACTGTGTTCTGATGTAATGTCCCTCAGCTGAGGAGTCGAGCTGTTGTTCTGTGGTTAAGAAAGTCAGGTTAAAGGAATTATTAGCAGCTGATTGATTGTTGGTGATTCAGTCAGAGGATCAGGAAGAGTTTCAGCTGGTTCATGGTGTCTGGGAGGCTTCAAATTGGATTTTTACAGGAAGAAATCAGCACAGATCTGTCGCAATTTTTATTTTTGAGGTCCTAAAAATGTCCACAACCCTCCAAAAATTAGACAACAAGAACACCAAAAAATGGCAGACAAGACAAAAGCAAATATTACGCGAACAAGCCACAAAATGTGTCACAAAATGACAAGAATGAGAGACAAAATGCCAAAAACAGGACACAAAACTGTGACAATGAGACACAAATTGACACAAAGGAGGCACAAAATGGTAGAAATGACACAAAATGTCACAAATGAGACACAAATCAACATAAAGAAGACACAAACCAGCGATTTAGCTAGCAACGGGCACCATGACAGAGACTTCTGTGAAGGTTAAGAGAAGCCACTGTTCGGGACACAAACATGGCACTAATTACACACAAAACAACATAAATGAGACACAGTATGAAAAAAAAATGCGACACAAAATGTCACAATCAAGATACAGAACAGAGGTTTATCTGGCAACGGGCACCATGACAGAGACTTCTGTGGATACCAGTGTTTGAGACACAAAACTGCAAAAATGGACAAAACGACCTAGATAAGACACAGAATGACTAAAAAGCAGCACAAATGGCACACTAAATGAGGAAAAAAAAACACACAAGTGAGACACAAATCAACAAACAGACAAAGACTTCAGTGGACGTTGATGGATACCAGCATTCGAGACCCAAAACAGCAAAAAAATAGACGAAACAATATATATGAGACACAAAATAACATAAATGAAACACAGTGTGGCAAAAACTAGACACAGAATGTCACAATCAAGACACAAAGCAGGGGTTTAGCTGGCAACGGGCACCATGACAAAGACTTCTGTGGAGGTTAATGGATACCAACGTTCAAGACACAAAATTGCAACAAAAAAAAGGTAAAACCACATAAACAAGACTCAAATTTAAAAAAAAAAAAAAGACATAAAATGACACAGATCAACAAGCAACACAAACAAGATACGAAATGTCAACAAGGAGACCCATGGACACATGGAGGCTCACATTGACTGGTGCAGACAGTTGTGGCTCAGAAATGTGAGTTTCCAGCTTCTTCTGTGAAAGGACAGTTTGTGTTTCTGACATAACGTTGTGTGTCTTTGTGCTGCTCTGGTTGTGTTGTTTCCTGGAGACAAACTGTGCCTTCATCTCTTGCTGCTGTTAAGATGCGAATCACAAGGATTGTGTTGTCAGATTAGAGAATTATTATCAGCTGATTTTTGTTGGTGAAGCAGCTGATTCAGTCTGAGGACCAGGACGAGGTTACGTCACGAGTTCAGTGTTTTCTGTCGTCTGGGAGGTTTAGAATCAGATTTTCACCTTCATAGATCTGTCTAGTGTTCTCAGATTTTTATCTACAACACCCTGCAAATTTCCATAAAAGGAGAGAAAACATGGCAATAACAACATAAATGAGACACAAAGGGACACAAATGAGGCACAAAATTACTAAAATTGGACAGAAACTGACATAAGTGAGACCTAAAACAGCAAAAACAAGACATAAAAAGAGACAAAGGAGACACAAAATGACAAAAAACAGAGACAAGCAACACAAACCACCCAAAGCGACACAAAAGGAGACACTAAGTGACAAGATTAAAGAACAAAATTACAAAAAGAAACTAAAATTTAGTCATTTTTGCAATGTTTTTGTAGTTTTTGCATTTTTTACAGATTGTTTTTGTAGTTTTTGCAATGTTTTTAAAGATATTTTGTAGTTTTTACAGTGTTTTTGTAGATTTTGTCATTTTTTACAGATTGTTTTTGTAGTTTTTGCAGAGTTTTTAAGGATGTTTTTTGTAGTTTTGCAGTGTTTTTAAAGATGTTTTTTGTAGTTTTTTGCAGTGTTTTTAATGGTGGTTTGTAGCTTTAGCAATGTTTTTGTACTTTTTGCAGTGTTTTTTGTACATGACCTACAGCTCTGTTGCTCGATGCGTCTCTTCTTTTTCTGGATCATGATCTCTGATGTGTTTTATGATCATTTCTGACTTTTCACTGCTTCAGTTTGTTGCTGAAACTCCTCTGAGGGTGGAAACTCTTTCTTTCTTTGTTCCCAGTCAGACTTCAGCAGCTTTTTAGTGGTTTCACCTTTTATTTGCAGTTATTTCTGTAGTTTAATAACCAGCTGTGATCTCCTGCTGCTCTACGACTGTTTTAGATTCAGGTTTAAAGACTCCAGAAGCTTCCTGACCTCATAAAGTCTCTGCTGGATTCAACAACAAAAAATAAACGTTTTTAAAGAAAAGCAGAATCTGAGTTTTGCAGTGAAACTATTTGTGTTCATGTCTGACTGTATGTTTACAGGGAAGTCACTGCTCCAAGTACAACTGTAACAAGTACAGCAAAAACTACGAGTACAATAACTACAACAACTATAGCAGCTACTACAACTGCAGCTACAACAGCAACTACAAATATAACAACTGTAACAAGTACAGCAAATACCACAACTACTACATGACAACTACCACAGCAAGTTCAACAACTACTACAACTACTAGTATAGCTACAACACCAACTACTACTACAACAAGTACAACTACCACGGCTAGTACAACTACTGCAACGACAACTATAACAGCAGCTACAACCATAATAACAAGGACGACAACATGTACAAGTACAGTCGACAACTGCTACAACTACAAGTACTGCAACTACAATAACAAGTACAACAACTACCACAAGAACAAGTATGACTACTACGATGAGTACAGCAACTACAATAGCAACTACAAGAACTACCCCAACTACAAGTACAACTACTGCAAGGAGTGCACCAACTACAACAACGACTACGAGTATAAAAACAACAACTACTAGAACGACAAGTACAACAAAAACTACCACTTCAACAGGTGCTCTGCTGCTGCATGTTCCTCTAAGAACTATTTAAACTCCAAGTGTTCCTATTAGAACTGTTTAAACTCCAAATGACGTCATCAGGACCATCTTTGCTGTGCACGACTTTTACTGTTTTTACTGAGTTTTGCTGTTTTTACAGCGAGTTTTATTGTTTTGAGTCCAACTGTTACTGCTTTTCCTGCAACCGTTGGAGCTTTTTCTGTGACTTTTACTGCTTCTACTGCAACCTGTACTATTTTTAAGGTAGCCTTTACTGTTTTATGGTAAATTTTACTGTTTTTACTGTGACTTTTCTGTAAAAGCTCAGGTCTGCACAGGAAAAATATCTTAAATTGCTTTAATATTTGTTCTGCTGTGCAGCATCAACTTTATTCAAAATGAGTTCTGACTAAAATCTAATTTATTATTTTTTTGTTTTGCTTTTTTTATCTCATATTTTTGAGCTGATTCAATGGAACACACACTTCTATTTTACTAAAAAAATATATCTGGTATTTAATTGTATTTTTTTTGCAGTTTAAATTTATTGCTTTTTTGAAGAACAATATAAATCAGATTAACAGAATAAATGACCTGTTCACTGAGTTTTTATTTATTTATTTATAATTGATTTTTACATAATCCTGTGTTTATTTTTGGCCATTTTTTATTGTACTTTTAAAACAATTTTATTCATCTGCTCTGTCTAAACACTGCCTTCAGTTCAGCCAAAAACTTGTAGATTTTTTGCAAAAAAGCTCGTTTGTTGCAGCTCAGTGACCAGCAGCTTGTCAGTTCCATCGAGGAGGGCAGAATTTTTTTGTTTTTGACAGAATTTGGTTAAAGCTGACAGATTAGTTTAGTGATTTCAAAACAAAAAAGACACAGAGAGACATAAAGAATAAAGTTTTTTCCATCAAACACCAGAATTGAATGTTTAGATATGTTTAATTTTCTTAAAACAACCACAAATCACACATGATCAGTTCAATTACTGTCAGAATATAGAACGTCTGATGATTTTTTCTGTTTTTATACTTTGTGGCTCTGATAAATGCTGTCATTTTAGTGTTTTTTTTTTATTTTTAAATAATGTGGCTTTATGGTTTCATCTCACTTTTTTTGGTGTAATATTTGGTTTTTGTTGAGTTTTCTGGAGTTTTTTCATGAAAGATGAATTTAATTTGCTCTTATTTATAATTATAAATGGTAAAAATGTTCTGAGGTTTTTCTGCAGTTTTCAAACATCTTTTATTGAATCTGTAGAGTTTCTGTTCTGATTTCAGTTTTTATTTCCTTGAACTGATGACGGAGGATTAAACTTTTTCTGAGCTCTCAGACGCTCGTTAAAGATAATTATCGCGTCTTTCCGTGCAGAAAAAGCAGCTTTTCCTGCATCAGATAAGAGTCCCCATTCAGCTCTGGAGGCAGGAAGAGAAACTCCGGCTGCAGATTAGAACTTTCTAGACTCTTTAAATTCGTGTTAGCTGAAGGAGTTGATCTAAACTATTTGAAGTTCATCTGAGTTTACATTTCAGCTCCTGAAGCTACTTTTTACTGACTTTTCTCTGCGAGAATTGAACTAAACTGTTTTTCTTCTTACATTTATCTTTTTAAAAATAAGCATTTCTCTGATCAACAGCAGCTGTAAAGTTATTAGAAGATAAAGTTCTGCTGCTCTGATCAGGAAATCCAACTTTTCTAAAACATTTTGTTTAAAGAATTCAAACAGCAGCAGCTCAGAAAAACGTTTTATATAATATAGTAACAACGAGTCACACTAGAGATTTATTTTGTGACTCTGAAGTTTTAAAAAGAGCAGAAAAACTATTTTAAAAAGACAATATATGGAAAAGAATGAATGACAAGTAAATATAAAAACTAGATAAACTGGAATAATGCACATAAAAACATTAAAACAACAAAAACTACACTACAAAATTTAATAGAAATATATTAATGCATTTAATAAAATATGTTTTGTCATATTTAACATTAAAGTAATATTAATAAATAATAAAATAAAATACAGTAAGATAATACAAACTGCACAAAATAGATAAAATTTATTTGAGAGATGAAAATGTTAAATAAAACAAATAAAATTGAATCAAATTTAAAAACAGAAAATAAAGTAAAATAATAAAAAATAGTCTACAGATTTAGATAAAAAGATAATTTGAGAACATGTTAAAATGAAATAAAATAAAATTAACAACAGAAAAATAATATTATGTAAAATTGATTTTAGAGACTAAAACTTTAAATAAAATAAAATAAAAAATCACAATCATTAAAAATGCAATAAAGTTATTTTTTAAAAATGGAATACAAACTTTTATAAAAATGTATTTGAGAGATTAAAATAATCAAAAATATTAGAATAAATCAAATTTAACAAAATAAAAATAATTTCAATTCAATGATAAAATACAATTTAAAAATGTAAAGTAATTTAAAAAATAGACAACAAAGTTAATAAAAATGATTTGAGTCTGAAATGTTAAATAAAACAAAATGAAATCAAAATTAACAAAACAGAAATAATATTTATTAAATACAGTAAAAAATGTTCTAAAAATAATTTTAAAACCATATTAGAAAATTAATACAATTTATTTGAGAGACTAAAAAATAATGTTTAATCAAACTTTACAACATAAAATAAAATAATAAAAATCAACTACAAGTTAGATAAAATAGATTTAAAATGCAAAATACTGAAATGAAATAAAATACAAAAAGATTTTTAAAAAATGAATAAAATAAAATGGAACCTTGAGTTTAAAGGAACTGTTGAGTTTTTTCTGTTCTGACGCTGACAGAATCAGAAAAAGAGATTTTATGAAGTTCAGGCTCCTTTTTATATAAACTAAAGTTTTTTTAAACACTTCAGTCAGATTTCAACTTTAACTGAATCGTGTGTTTACGCTCTGATCAGGAAACGTTCCATCAGACTGAAGGTTTTTTTTTCTGCTGTTATGGAGTCACGCTGCCTTTCTATTTGCAGATGAATCAGATGAGCATCATGTGGCTCTGAGCAGCACAAACAGCACTTTAAAATGACAAATAAACTGATTTCTCTTTCTGTTTTCCACATATTTACATCAAACTGCAGTTTATTCTTTAAAAATCTCTGTTTGAGGTAAAATGACACAACGATCTCTGTTTACTGTGAACACAAGCTGCTCTACGGGAAAACAATGAAGAAACTACGCACAGTTTGGGTGAAATGAACCTTTAACACCAGAAAATACTGTTTGGTTCAGATAAAGTCTTTAAAACTGTCAGTGGTTTGTTAGAAAGTTTGGTTTAGGTGAAATAAATGTTACTACAACTATGAAAATGCTTTGAAGTGAAATAAACCTTTAAAACTGTAAATACTTTTACATAAAACTGTATTTTTGGTAAAATAAACCTTTAGAACTATATGTTTTTGTTAGAAACCAGTATTTTGAGTGAAATAAACCTGATTAAATGAATTATAAAACCAGATTTTGGGTGGAATAGACCTTTAAAAATAAAAATACTAATTTTTGTGTGAAATAAACCTTTTAAACTATAAGTTCTTGGTGATAAATTAACATTTTGGGTGGAAAAAAATTTAAAAATTGTAACTGTTTGTTAGAAACTAGTATTTTTAGTGAAATGAACCCAATAAAATGAATTATTTGTACAGAAAAGTCATATTTTAGGAGGAATAGAACTTTAAAACTGTAACTTTTTTGTTAGGAAACAGTATTTTCTGAGTATTAAACCTTTAAAACTCCATGTACACCCCCTGTCAAAAGTTTTAGGACACTTTGTAATTTATTTGAATAAGAAAGTGTCCTAGAACCTTTGACAGGGGGCGTACTTGTACTTAGAGGAGTATTTTGATGAGATTTATGACTTCATTTGGACTGTTCCTTCATAAATCATTTATTCATGCTGCATTTTAACTCAAACCAACAGATTTAACTGATTCTTCTTCTCGTTGTTTTCTCTGGTCTAGGTGAGCGTTTGTTCTCCGACCAACAATGAAACGTACCAGGAACGTTTGCTGCGACTAGAAGGAGACAAGGAGTCGCTGGTGCTGCAGGTCAGAACTCATTTTAATTTGAATTTACTCAACTTTACGCCTGATGATCCAGAAAAATGAGCCCAGAGGAGCAGAAAACGGCAGAATTATGTTCAATCATCAAACCTGGGGTCAAATTTACACAAATTAAAACAAACAAAATATAAAAGTCTGTTCTTTCTGAGGGTTAACATTGATGTGACCATTTATTTCTGGGATTTCACCAGTTATTAGATGTAGATTAATAAAAAATAATAACAGTCAGTCCCCCTTAAACATATCTGTAAAATACTGATTTAGATTTTCTCTTTTTAAATGCAGTTTAATCACATTTAAAACCTTTGATAGATGACAGTGAATTGAGATGATTCTGTGTTTTTATTTGGATTTATTGAGGGCAGAAAAATAGACGTACTGCTGTGTTTTTATTAGAATTATATGTCTGCATCAACAATAAACATCAGACTGTGTGGATATAATATATTATATATTCTAATTTTAGGATACATTTTCATAATCTGGGGGAAATTTAGTGTAATTTTGGACATCTTTATTCATTTTTAACAGTTTTTGAGCCATTTTTGACAAATATTGAGAAATCTAGGCTGATTTTTGTGTCATTTTAGACAACTTTCATGTAATTTGGACAATATTTAATAAAAGCACATCTGAGTTCTGGTAAAAACTGACTCCAGATCAGTTTAAATCCATCCAAGTGCGTCAGCCTAAAGACAACTGAGGTTTGACAAATTCTGAACAATGTTTGGATCATTTCGGACAAAATTTCAGCTCCTTTAGAACATTTTTGGGATAATTTGGGAAAATCCTGAGTCCTTTTGAAAGATTTTTGTCATTTTTTTTGGACAAATTTGTATAATTTTGGGACAATTTAGTGTAATTTGGACATCTTTTGTCATTTTTTTTTAACAATTTTTGACAATGGTTGAGAAATTTGGGATATTTTTGTGTAATTTTAGCCAACTTCCATGTAATTTTAATGTAGTTACCAGTGAAAACTTTTTCTTTAAAGGACAAATATGTAAAAGTACAAATCTTTCATGTAAACTTTTACAGTTTTGGCCAGTTTTTTAGTTTTTTGTGGCAAATTAATAAATTTTTTTTGCAGTTTTACTAGATATTATCTGCAATTTAAGAAAACAGAGAAACTGCTAAATAAACCAGTCAGAATAAATGGAGCAGCTGAAAAAGACAAACGGCTGGAAATAAAACAAGTAAAAGCTCCTCCTTCATGGTTCTTCTGTTTCTATAGACTTTAAACTGAAGAAAAACGACCAGAAACTCACAAACTAGCTGCTGTGAACCAGATTTAGTCCAGTTTATTCTGTCTGAGACGGCTCTGATCCAGAACAAGTCCAGACAGGTCCAGGTCCAGGTCTGAGGTCTGTCTCTGATTACAGACCTCAGATCTGATCCACATTCCTCAGGCTGTTTGTTTTCCTGCCCCCTGCTCCACCGGCTCCACCCACAGCCCCATGCACACACCTGGGAGGGCCGTGATTGGCTGAGATCAGAGGTGACAGGGCGTGATTGGTCGAGCCTGCAGGTGAGGGTCTGTGATTGGCTGAAGGGCGGAGGTGACCGGGGCTTTAGATGACAGTTGTTCGTCTTTGCTTCACTTTCTCCTGCGTCACCTTCACAGCTGTCGGTCCGTTAACGTGCAAAACGGTCAGAATCCCACTTCCTGTTCAGGATTTAGCTGTTTGAGGCAGGAGGTAAGAACTGTGACTTCCTGTTCAGCTCCAGGACTTTAGAATCTGCTGCACTGTAAAAAAAAAAAAAATCCATCAAAAAAGCAGCAAGGTTACCACAAAATATATTTAAAAAACAGTATATTACTCTAAACATAGCAGCAAATATCTGTAAATGATTTTAAAGCTCTTTTAAATACATAAATCTGTAGTTTTCCATTTAATCGTTGTAATAAAACATAATAATACTTGGAAACTGCCGGTACAGATTTTTATAAACAGTTTTAATTTAACAAAACAGGAAAAATCTGTAAAATTAAACTGTAAAACTTGATTTACTGTTTTTTCTGTCCTTTTTTCAAAGTAATCCTAAATATCTGTAAAATCATGTTTTTTCTGATTTCAGTAAAAACTAAAACAGTTATTTTATGGTCAAACATTGTAAAGAAAAAATACTCTTTAAAAATAGTGTTTTTTGTTTGTTTTTACAGTCAAAATGTAAATTATTAATATTTTCTGTGATTTTACTACATATTATCTTCAACGAGAAATATCTGTAATATGATGTTTTGTGCTGATTTTAAGTGAAAATAGTGCAACTTTATTGTCAATCATAAAAGAAAAAATATTTTTTTAAACATGCCAATTTTTGATGTGGACATTAACTACAGTGTTTTCATTTGTTAAAACATGTTTATTTTTACAGTTTTTGATATATAAACACTCAGCTACGTATATTCTTCGGTTCTTCCGACATTATGCTATGTTAGCTTTCTGTAGCACAAGCTGTCAAGCTAACTCGCTGAGTTTATGCTAAACTAATACATTCTGCTGTACTAGCAGCTGGTAGCAACAACTCACTAGCTAAGTTTATGTTAAACTAGAAACACTATGCTGTGATAGCTTGCTGTAGCACTAGCTATCTAACTAATTACCTGAATTTATGTTAAACTAATTAAATTATGCTATACAAGCTTGTTGTAAACTAATAAGATTATGCTTAATTAGCTGGCTCTAGCACTAGCCACCTAACTGACTTTCTGTTAAACTAATAGCATTCTGCTATAGTATCTTGCTGTAGCACTAGCTACATCGCTATCTAGCTGACTTTACACTACATTAGTAACATTATGCTATGTTAGCTTAATGTAGCACTAATTGAGAATGAGAAGAACTTTATTGTCATTGCACACTTTCATATAGAATGAAATTAGTTTGAGCTGCCTTTCCAATAGCAGCTCAGGCTGCTGCACCAAGAGTAGTTCCTAGTTAGTTTTCTCGCTAACTATCTGACTTTATCTTGAACTGATAAGAGTGTACTATATTAGCTTGCTGTAGCACCACCTACCTAGCTAACTAGCCAACTTTACATTACACTAATAACATTATGCTATGTTAGCTTGTTGTAGCACTACAAGTAGTGGTACAATTAGCACTACAATTAACTAGGTAAGTTTACCAAGCTATTGGTTGACTTTATGTTAAATAACAGCATTTTGTACTAGCTTGCCATAGTACTAACTACGTAGCGAACTAACTGACTTTATGCTCAGCTAAAAACAGTCTGCTATACTAGCTGCTGGTAGCACAAAATAACTCGCTGACTTTATATTAAACTAATAGCATAATATTATGTTGGCTTACTGTAGCACTAGCTATCTAGCTGACCAGCTGAATTTATATTAAATTATTAGCATTATGCTATGGTTGCTTGCCGTAGCACTAGCTATCTAGCTGAGTTTATGTTTAATTCGTAGCATTATGCTATGGTAGTTTACTGTAGCAGTAGCCATCTGGCTAACTAGCTGAGTTTATGTTAAGCTAATAACATTCAGCTATATTAGCTTGCCATAGCTCTAGCTTACTAGCTGACCTTATAACAGTATGCTATATTAACTTCAGGACGTCTTACTGTTGATCTTGATGGACCAACTCCTGAACTTTGCAGAACTGCATGAAGTTTTATTCATGTAATTTCTGAGTATTTGGTTAAATTTATGATGAATTAGGACGTTAGAATGAAAGCATGGCTAATGATGAGGTTAAACCTGCTTTTCTATCCTCTGCTTGGTTCTGCTTGTTGTTTCTACACGCCGTCTTTGTAGCGTGGAGTTTGAAGCTGGCAACAGTTTGAGCTGAGAGACGAGACGTTGCTTCAGGCTCTACAACTGCCGGAGGATCAGAGTTTGACAGATTACAGTAAATTTAGAGACATTCCTGAGAGCAGCTGCTGACTGGAGGGGATGATTCTGTGTTTTTGTTTTGATTTAGGCCATAAAAGCAGACGTACTCGTGTGTCTTGACTAGAATTTATATATCTGCATGTATGTAGACGGAAATACCCACAATAAAGATCAAGTTTTACCTTCATACTATTTGGACAAATTTTAATAATTTGGGACAATTAAGGATAAGCTCTGTAATCTCAGTATACATTGTATTGTATAATGACAATAAAGAATATTTTATTCTATTTAGTGCGATTTTGGACATCTTTCATCATTTTTAATGTTTTTTTGAGCCATTATTAACAATTTGGGACGATTTTTGTGGAATTTTAGACAACTTTCATGTAATTCAACCAATTTGTAATCAAAAACGCATCTGAGTTGTGGTAAAAACTGACACCAGATCAGTTTTACATCCATCCAGGTGTCTCAGTCTCAACACTGAATCTGGTTTCTGTTCAGAACCATTTTTTCTATCATTTTATTCAGCTGTTGACTCAGAAATTGGATCATTTTCAAGCAATTCTGTACTATTTTCATTTAATTTTCAACTAATTTTCTGTAATTTTGGATCATTTTCGAGTCAATTTTTACAAATTTGAAGTCATTTCGGAGCATTGTGGACTAATTTTGTGTCATTCTGCAAATCTTCAATCAATTTGGATTAATTTTGGGTGAATTCTGACTCATTTTGGACGATTTTCTTTTAATTTTCAACAAGTTTATGTCAACTTGGATCTTTTCTCGTCATTTTGGATCATTTTTGTGTCTTTGGGATCATTTTCAAGTCAATTAGGACAAATTTCATGTCGTTCTGGACTCATTTTCTGTAATTATGGATCATTTTAATGTGATTCTGGTTCTCATCTGGATGAATGTAAAACTGATCTGGTGTCAGTTTTACCAGAACTCAGATTCGTCACTTTTTAATTGTCTTTTTCCATCATTTCTGAGCCTCAGGACTTCATCAGTCCAACAGATAGAACCATGACATTTAGGAGGAGAAACATCTGAGTTGTGGTAAAACTTTGCTTCATTAAACTTCCTAAAGCTGAAGATGTCTCCTCTGTGTCTCCTTCAGGTGAGCGTCCTGACCGACCAGGTAGAAGCTCAGGGGAGAAGATCAGAGATTTAGAAAGTTCTTTGGAGGAACATCGGCAGAAACTGGCCTCCACAGAGGAGATGCTGCAGCAGGTAACACTCAGCTACACAACGACCAGAATAGTTTTATACTTCAGGTATCTGTGACACAGACGTATGTTGAATTCAGCAGCTTCCAGGTTTCTCATGTGTTCACTGCATTTTCCGTGTTGCTGATGTTTTGTGTTTGCTGTCCATTGAAAGAGTCCATGTTTACGTTCACTTCTTGAGGCCTTCACAACCGAGGAAGTGGAACTTTTTCAATACAGATTCTATCGCTGCCAACTCTCACGCTTTGGCCGTGAGACACACACAACTCAGTCCCTTCACACGCTCACGCCTCATTCCAAACATCACACGGGCAAAAAAAAAAAAAAGTTCCGCTTTGCTGTTATGGGAATATGTAACTTTTGGGGAAATCCAGTTCGAGTTTTTACTCCAGAGAACACCAGGTTTGTGAAACTCTGGCCCGCACTTTCCGTCCTACATACTCCAATTTCCGACGCTCCTGAACACAACTTCGTTGTCCGACTGCACCTGAATGCACCAGTGACGTTAGTTTGATCTTTTGATTGTATTTCGTTTGGATATGAAGAAACTTTGAAGACGTTTCCTGATGCCGGAGGAGAAGACAGCAGCTTTGCGGTAAGAATACTGTGGCCGTTTCTGAGTACGTAACTGTCCATACCTGGTTCTGACGTACTCATGAAACGTCATCATGGAGACTGCATCGGACCAGACGAGTGAGCATAGATATGAATCAGTAGATAGGACCACAGATGTCAATCGGTAGATGAGATGGGATTTTGGTGACACTACAGTGTATCAGAGTGAAGTTATTGAATATGTGTCTGTCTTCGCTGTTGAAGCAGTTTTGCAATTTGCAGACAGTCCCCATGCACTCCATAGACACCAATGATAGACCATAAACCATAGATTATGTGGTTCAAAAAGCGCAAAATGATAGGATGTTGCCTAAAATTGTCATGTATGATATGTGGTTCAAAGAATGTCATAGTGCAGTATATTGCCAAAATAGTATGTTGTTCAAGAAAACATCAGAGTATAATATGTGGTCTAAAAAATGCCATAGAATAATAGTTCATTGCACAAGTAAAAGTAGAGTAATTTTTAAAACTGTTCAAATTCTTATATGTTGCTGATCAATTAGCTTCAAGATCTCATACTATTTATCTTTATGAACCAACTCTTAAAGCTGCTGTCCGGAGTTTCCGTTTGTTTTCAATTTATGTATCATTGTTTAACAAAGCTTAAATGTGTTAGTCTAGTTCGATACTATAATATAAAGTTAGTATAACGCGATATGAAAATTTATTCCTGAGCTCCGCCTTCCTCTCATAGACCCCCATGTTATTCCAAAAAGCGCCGGTCGCTGCCGACCAATCAAGTTCGAGCTTCAGCTTTGTCATGCTGTCAATCAACGGTTACGCGCACAGCAAGCAAGCCCATGCAGAGGTGGGCGAGCTACGCACTACACAACCGCGCGCACATTTGTTTTGCTTGTGGAGGAGAGAGCATCAGGGATCAGCAACTTCCAGAAAAGTTACCAATCCCACGGCTTGTCAGGCCAAGAGACTGCAGGACGTTTTTTGGCTCGGGGTGCTCGCGTCGCTCCCCGACCACGGCCTCCATAGCCCGCCTGACGGCTTCGTTTAGATGCCCGACCTCTGGAGGAAGATGTTGGGGCGTCTGGGACATACTCTTCGTCAGAGGAGTCATGCAATTCTGAACTCTAGATAGAAATAAATAAACAATGTAACACATATACACACGTGGACAAAATTGTTGGTACCCCTCAGTTAAAGAAGGAAAAACCCACAATTCTCACTGAAATCACTTGAAACTCACAAAAGTAACAATAAATAAAAATTTATTGAAAATTAAATAATCAAAATCAGCCATCACTTTTGAATTGTTGATTAACATAATTATTTAAAAAAACAAACTAATGAAATAGGGCTGGACAAAAATGATGGTACCCATAACTTAATATTTTGTTGCACAACCTTTTGAGGCAATCACTGCAATTAAACGATTTCTGTATTTGTCAATGAGCGTTCTGCAGCTGTCAACAGGTATTTTGGCCCACTCCTCATGAGCAAACAGCTCCAGTTGTCTCAGGTTTGATGGGTGTCTTCTCCAAATGGCATGTTTCAGCTCCTTCCACATATGTTCAATGGGATTCAGATCTGGGCTCATAGAAGGCCACTTTAGAATAGTCCAACGCTTTTCTCTCAGCCATTCTTGGGTGTTTTTGGCTGTGTGTTTTGGATCGTTGTCCTGTTGGAAGACCCATGACCTGCGACTGAGACCAAGCTTTCTGACACTAGGCAGCACATTTCTCTCCAGAATGCCTTGATAGTCTTCAGATTTCATCGTACCTTGCACACTTTCAAGACACCCTGTGCCAGATGCAGCAAAGCAGCCCCAAAACATTACTGAGCCTCCTCCATGTTTCACCGTAGGGACAGTGTTCTTTTCTTCGTATGCTTGGTTTTTGAGTCTATGAACATAGAGTTGATGTGCCTTACCAAAAAGCTCCAGTTTGGTCTCATCTGTCCAAAGGACATTCTCCCAGAAGCTTTGTGGCTTGTCAACATGCATTTTTGCAAATTCCAGTCTGGCTTTTTTATGAGTTTTTTTCAGCAGTGGTGTCCTCCTTGGTCGTCTCCCATGAAGTCCACTTTGGCTCAAACAACGACGAATGGTGCGATCTGACACTGATGTACCTTGGCCTTGGAGTTCACCTTTAATTTCTTTGGAGGTTGCTCTGGGCTCTTTGGATACAATTCCAACGATCCGTCTCTTCAATTTGTCATCAATTTTCCTCTTGCGGCCACGTCCAGGGAGGTTGGCTACTGTCCCGTGGGTCTTGAACTTCTGAATAATATGAGCCACTGTTGTCACAGGAACTTCAAGCTGTTTAGAGATGGTCTTATAGCCTTTACCTTTAAGATGTTTGTCTATCATTTTTTTTCGGATGTCCTGGGACAATTCTCTCCTTCGCTTTCTGTTGTCCATGTTCAGTGTGGTACACACCTTTTCACCAAACAGCAGGGTGACTACTTGTCTCCCTTTAAATAGGCAGATTGACTGATGATGAGTTTGGAAACACCTGTGATGTCAATTAAATGACACACCTGAGTTAATCATGTCACTCTGGTCAAATAGTTTTCAATCTTTTATAGAGGTACCATCATTTTTGTCCAGGCCTGTTTCATTAGTTTGTTTTTTTAAATAATTATGTTAATCAACAATTCAAAAGTGATGGCTGATTTTGATTATTTAATTTTCAGTAAATTTTTATTTATTGTTACTTTTGTGAGTTTCAAGTGATTTCAGTGAGAATTGTGGGTTTTTCCTTCTTTAACTGAGGGGTACCAACAATTTTGTCCACGTGTGTACATGCATAAATGCACTAAGTTTGATAAACAACGTCATCCAGAGGGATACACGAGTGTAATCACATATTGAAACTTTACTCGTTCGTCCTAGCAGATTCATGTTATTTTGGTATTAGGACAAGTTAGACTCAATACAGAATTCTAACGTAATTCCTTTATTATTTACTAAATGTACTAAATGTAGAAGAGGGGAAAACAGCAAAACAGGCGAGATGCTGCAGCACTCCGGGCACTTCTCTCATGTACTGCACGCGTGCACAAATAAAGGGGAGAAATCAGAGGGAGGGACCAACAGTGTTTTGGGAGACGCTGCGATTCAAACTCCGGACAGCAGCTTTAAAATTTGTCGAACTGCCTCAAACTGATGCCTGTATTGAGTTTTATTTGCATAATTTCTGAATATTTGGTTAAAATCTACGAGGAATTAGAATGTTAGGATTAAAAGGCGGCTAATGATGAAGTTAAAACTGCTTCTTAAACATCTTCTTGTTGAAGAATATGTTTATAATGTTACTGTTCAGCCTCTGAGTGTTTCATTTAATTCACTTTGACCGACTAAGTCACCATTTTAACCATTAAACTGCATTTATTTGCTCATATTTCCAACATTGCAGCTGTTTTAAGTGTTATCAGGTTGTATTGTCACTGAAATCTGAAGATAATTATAAGTAAAGCAGTTTTAATCCCCCAGACCTTTATTTAAAGGCCTCAATACAAAGATTTTTATATTTCCCTGCTGTTAAACAGGATCTACATGTAGCCAAGCGGTTATAAAGTCCTGAGCTGTGACTGTAAATGAGTAAATAAAGGAGCGGCTCAGAGTTTTATCCTCTGATTCAGATCTAAGAACTAACAGACGTCAAAACAAGCAGATTTAAAGGTTTGTTCTGACGACAGAGCCAGTTTGAAGGTGACCCGTTTGGGTTTTCGTTCTGTTTGTGGTTCAGTAAAACGTTATTGTTGGTCCAGTTGTGTTTGTGTTTCTGTAGCTGTTCATTACAAACACGTCTGAAAGAACTTTATTGTTTGATTAATAAATAACATAGAAATTAACGTCCAGTGCAGCTGGAGGTACTGCTGGAACAGAAACTAGGGAAACTGATGGTAAATGTTTGCTCAAATCTATATTTTAAAGGCAGTTGGTTGAATTAAAGACGATTATTTTAATATCACAATAAGTTTTTTTGGAACTTTTTGACCCTAATATGAATTTAAGACAGAACAAAACGGGCCTCTTCGTTTTTTAATAAGAATATACATATATAAACTTTTTTTTAAAAACTGTTAGCTATGAAGACTAATCCATTAATTTGAAGAAAAATAAACATTTCTCTCTAATACAGTGATATAATTGGTAAACATTTATTTGGAGGAAAAGGCTAGCTCGCTGATTTTATGCTAAATTAAGATCATTATGCTTTATTTTTTGATATAACGTCAGTTAGCACTAGCTACCTAGCTGATGTTATATTACAGTATCAATATTATGCCATGTTCACTTACTATAGCGTTTGCTGATGTTTTCAGAAGTGATGGAGGCAATACACAGCAGTTAAGTAGTTGACTTTATAGCTAACAACATTATGCTATATTCGTTGGCCATAGCACTAGCTACCTAACTGACATTATATTATATTAACATTATGCTATGTAAGCTTGCTGTAGCGGTAGCTAACGCTAGCTTAGTACTTGACGTTTGCCGATGTTTCAGAAATTATGGAGGCAACACACAGTGGCTAACTAGCTAACTTTATGTTTAACTAAAAACATTACATTTTATTAGCTTGCTGTAGCACTAGCTCTCTAGGTAATGAGCTGACTTTATACTAAACTAATAACCTTACGCTGCATTAGCTTGCAGTAGCATTAGCTACCAAGCTAAGTAGCTGACTTTATGTTAAACGAATAACACTATAAAAACACTATATTAGCTTGCTGTAGCACTAGCTCCCTAGCTAACTAGTTGACTTTATATTACGCTGATAAATTTATGCTATATTAGCTTAGTGTAGCATCAGTGAAATAGGTAGCGAGCTGGCTTTATGTTAAGCTAATAACATTATGCTATATTATTTGGCTGTAGCACTAGCTCCCTAGCTGACATTATGTTACACTAATAGCATTATATTATATTAGCTTAGACCTGTCCAGGGTGTCCCCTGCCTTCACCCGAGTCAGCTGGGATAGACTCCAGCACCCCCCATGACCCTAGTGAGGATAAAGCGGTTTATAGAGGATGGATGAATGAATATATTAGCTTAGTGTAAGATTAGTGAAATAGCTGACTAGCTGACTTTATGTTGAGCTAATAACCTTATGTTAGCTGGAATTTGTTGTTACTGCTGCTAATCTTCCCAGTAAATATTACTGATAGTCAAGTCATAGTGAAGCTGTAACTTTTGTCCTGCAGGTCCATCAGTTCTAAATTAACAGGCAATAAAAGACAAATTAGTCCCAGTTTTACTGAGTTTGTTTTGTTTGTTTTACCTCCAGACAGACTGTTCCCACTGCAGAGCAATAAATCAGAAAGTTAGAAAGCTAATTGTAGGTCTGCTCAGCTGTCTGAGCTCTAAAAACTGTAATTTACGTCTGTGCTTAAATCCCCTGATAGCAGGTGTTAGCATGTTAGCTTGTATGTAGCGTCAGCATGTTAGCTTGTCGTTAGGAAATGCTAACATGCTGACGCTGATCTTTGTAACCAACAAACTGATATTATAGAAACCAAGCAGTGAACATGGAGGGATTTCAGGCACAGCTGGATTTTATTGGGTGTTTTATAGTTTTCTTATTTTGCATTTCAGATTTTGTTTTTTTTACTTACTACATATTTTTGCTTATTTATCTATATTTATGGCAGTGGGAACTTCAGTCTTTCTGCTGTAGCAACTGAAATCTATTTTATTCTATTCTATTTACCCCCTAAAACTTCAGTTGGCTTTCTTCCTCTGCAGCTCTAAACGTCTTCAGGTTGTTTTTCTTGACGTCAGCGATGAATCAAACTGAATCTTCTTCTGTTTGGATCCTCAGCAGCGTCTTTGTTCTGTTCGTCGTCGTTTTTATCGAGGATCTAAAGGCCTCAGAGCAGAAATAAAACCAGCAGATAATTAACATGTCTGCAGCCGAAATACTGAAACTGTTGGAGGAGAAAAACAGAAACCAGCAGCGGTTTGTTTCCAGCTGATCAACAGGTTCTTTTGATTCTGTATTAGAACCAGTTTATTGTGTGTAGCTGCTGGTTAAACATGCAGCTGATAGAAGCTGCTTGTTGGAGGCGTTCAGAGCAGATAACAGCCGTCTGGTGTCTCAGTGTGACCATAAAACCAGAGATTTAAAGCTGCAGCAGGATCCACACAGAAACACCACCAGCTAACTGAAGCTGTTCTGACATCAGATTAATCACGTTTCCATCTGAACCACATCTTCACTGAGTCCTGTCGACATTTTTGGACAAACTCAGACATTTGTGGCCCCAAAAAAAGGCTCAAGGAGGATTTCAGAAGCAAAAGTTTATTCCTCTGACAGGACAAAGGTAAAAGATAAAATCCAGCAGATTGAGATTAAATTAATAAAAACAGCACAAACCTGATGGATAAAATTACAGAAAACTGATTTATTAAAACAGCAGAAAACAAACGGATAAGAAAAATGATAAAGTGGAGAATAAAACAGAGAAAAGTTGTTTGAAATTAAGTAAATTTAAGTATTATGAGTGATTACTTGAAAGCAGCGTAATAAAAAGGAGCCTCTTTAAAGAAATGTATTAAAACAAACACATAGAGAGAGAGAGAATCACCCAAATAGCTGGCTATATTGGACAAAAATAACATTTAATTCTAACACAGAAATGTCTCAGTTTTTGTGCCATCTCTGTTGGTCTGAGCTGAGTTACTAACAGCTTCATGCTTTCATCAGACACTGCAGAATTTTACATTTTTCACAGAATCCAGCTAGACCAAACATTTTATTTTTTGAGATTTTTTAAATGTAAATATCACCATTATAAGCTCAGATTTGGCTCAATGACTGCAGGAAACATGAAAATCTGATGTTTTTGCAGTTTGTGGATCTAAAAACAAACAAGACCGGAGGGAATAAATCTGACCAGAGAGAACTGTTTCCTGTTAGAACCAACAATAGTCACTGAGTCACACACAAGTACACACTAATACACACTAATACAGACTAGTATGCACAAAAACATGCTGATACACAAAGCACAAAGCTGTATAATGTGGTACAGTGTAGCATGTTGTTGTACTTTTCCTCTTGTGACTGAACGTCCTGCGGCATCTTTATTTAGACTCATAAATCATCTGTAGTCAGACGTTTGTGTGTTTACACAGTTCTGGTTACACAGTGTTAGACACACACACACACACACACACACACACACACACACACACTGTTAAACTGCTGCAGTTTGACCGTTTTAAAGTTATGGTATTTTGCTCTTCACACTAGAATACATCCCATAATACTGATGCTCACAGTTAGTTATAGAGAAAATGATTCAGTCTAAACTGTGACATCTGGATGGATGGAATTATGTTTTGTGTCTTTTCGTGCTGATTTTGCATCACATTTAGTTTTGTCACATTTTGCTCGTTTTGTGTAACATTTGGGGGTTTTTGTGTAATAATTTGATCATTTTGTGTAATATTTTGACTGTTTTGTGTCTTTATGTGGTCATTTTCACTCACATTAATTATTTTCTCTGTCATATATTAGTTGTTTTGCATCTTTTCGTGTCCATTTTGCATCAGTTTGGGTCATTTTGCATCACATTTTAGTTGTTTAGGCTGAGGGTTGTTTTCCTTTTGTCTTATCAAAGTGTAATTTGAGGATAAACCCGATGACAAGCTTCATCTCATGACTCAGGGAGGTGTTACAAACAAAAACAACATCATACAACGGATTCCTTCTGTCAGTTATTTTCATTTCTAGACATCTTTCTTCAGACTCTAAACTCTCTAAATCCAGATCTGAGTTCTGCTGTCCAACTCGTGGAGCTTCGGCCTCCTCATAAACGCTGCTGAGACGATAATTTGTCTCGTGTTGCTCGTCGTAATTAAAGGAAAGCAAATGTGAGGCGGCGTCCTGATAAAGCGTCCCGCCGTAACGATGCTGGTGTTGGATTGCAGAGTGACGGTCGGCTGCCAGGACTAAGCAGATTTTGTGAGAGAGGCTGCTGAGCTGCAGCGATTAAAGGCTTTAAAGTGTCTGTCTGAGCTGCTGACATGGTTTGTTGTGTTTGGTGTCACTCTGTGGTCAAACTGTGTGGCTAATACCAAAAACTCTGCTCTTTTAGGCAGTTTGTTCAGCCTCTGGTCCAGTTTTTCTGGTTGAAATCCACTCACAGATGAAGGTTTTTTTTTAGTAAACACGAAGGACTGCTCATCTAAGAGCTCTAAAATGAATGATGGTGTTCCTCAGGGTTTTATTTTAGGTCCTACGCTTTTTAAAGTTTTTAAACTTTGCATTCTGCCAATCGGAAACATCATCATTTACACCGACAACACTCAGCTTTACATCAGTGTTTTTTACAACCAGTCGATGCTCTTTTTTGACCGTATTTTTGATTTCTACAACTCAGTGAGGACAAAACTGATTTAATTAATTTAATGCTGAAACTCAGAGAGAGAGAAACTGCAGCATTGGCTTTAAAACCATGTTTAGAAATGTAAAAATCTTCGAGCGATCTTTGCCCTCAGTTTGAGCTCACTCTAAAACTATAACCAAGACTTTTTTAAAAATTAAAATAATGCTTGTTTAGTGTGATTTTACTAGATATTTTCAGAATAAAACAGGGGAAATTTGTACAATGAGTAATAATTATTTACCACTTTTAAATATTTAATATACATGTTGCTTTCAGAAAATAGTAAATATCTGAAAAATATATTTTTTTAATTTGAATACATTTTTTAAATATGAACACATCCATAATCAAAAGGTTCTAAAAGAAGAAAATACTGTTTAGAAAAATACAGAGCTTTAACATTATTTACAGCTTTGCCCTGTTTTTTTATGGTCAACATGTAAATTAATACGAATGCTTCCCGTTTTTTTTATTTTTCTCACTACTGCCTGCAAGTAATTTTTATTCATTAATAAAATTACTGTTTTTCTTTCAAATAATGTCAATTACCTGTTAAATAGTGATATTTTTTGCTGATTTAAATACAGTAAAATATAGTGTAATTTTGCACAGCAAAAGAATAAAATATCATTTATAAAAATACCTTTTTTTACAATTTAATGTAAAGTTTAAAGTTAACATAGAAATTAATGAAAAAAAATATAATTTTAAATTGTTACTGTCCATGTGGAAAATGTGAAAAAAACATTTTAAAAATGATTCAATTATTTGATATTTTAAAATCCTTAATTTACATTAGATTACTTTCAGAAAACAAATATCTGTAAAACTGTGGGTTTTTTCACGGATTTTAATACATTTTAATAAATTGCATAGATTCATGGTCAAAGGGTTTTTAGAAAGATTTTTAACATTATTTACATTTTTTCTGCCTTTTTACTCGCTATCACCTGTAAAATTATAATTTATTCATTGATAAAAATACACTGTTCTTTCTAATAATGCCAAATATCTGTAAAACAAATAAATTGTTTGCTGATTTATATACAATAAAATATGTCATTTTACTGTGTAAAATATGAACTATCATTTATTTACCTTTTTTAACAATTTAATGTAAAATACACACATTTTTCTGTCATTTAAAGTTGTTGTTATCCATAATAAAATGAAGCAAAAGTTTACAAATAAACTATAAATTGTTTTAGAAATTTACAGTACAAAAGAGACTTAAGAACTCCTTCACCGTCTTCACTGCATTTACTATAAATCTAGTCAGACGTGGACTGCAGCTTTAATGTTTGGCAGAGAAACTCGACCAGCAGGCGATAATTCTGCTTTAATGCTGAGTTATGTTACATCGAGGTCACATTGAGAGCGATTTTCCAGCAAGTTAGTCTCAGAAAACAACAGAGGAAATAGTTTGATGATCTCTTTTAATCGTTTAGTAGTAGAATTATCAGCAGCTTTGTTAAAAATAGATCTGATTCTGTCCCTAAATCAGTGTCAGGGAGAAAAAAAACCTCTATAAAGTCGTAAAAATCCACCAAAAACCAAGCTTTAAGTTGTTCATTTTAATATTTTAATCAATTTTCTGTAAATATACACTATTTTTCACACATAAGAGGTCTGTTGCTTTGACAGAAACATCCACCAGTGATCATTTTCTCTGCGTTTGTTCCAGTTAAAGTTTTGAAACTGTGTAGGCTGAAGGGAGGAACTGGAAGGTGTTGAGTTTGGTTTTACTCCACCTTCAACATCACCAAAGTCTGACACAACAATCTACGACTTACATTCCTGTTAATGAGTCAGTTGGTCTGACTCAGACTCAGACAGGAAACTGACCTTTTTCCTAAAACAAGTTCCATCCAGTCACTGAAAACAGACAACCAGCCATCAACATGCTGATATGAGCCTTCGAGGGGGACTTCGGTTTTTTTCAACCTGGGGTCTGTTTTCATGTCATTTCATACATGTGAGTGATGGAGAAATGAATTTTCGACATAGCTCCAGTATTTAGCCAGGCAGGCAGCTTAGCAGCTCAGCTAGCAGCTCGGCTAGCGAAAAGTATGACCCCCCCCCGTGTCAAAGTCCAAAATCGCACGATAGCTCGCGCCAAAACACCGGTGGGGGAAACAGAAACAGCTGTAAGTCTGTTATCCCCCACCGAGCTATCGCGCGATTTCGGAACAAGATTTGCTTTCTAGCGTCCTGAGATTTGGATACAGACCACAACAAAGAGTGATCACCAGGTAATGTGGAGGTTTTTGTTCACTTCTCATCTCTAGTATGTTGTGGGACACTCATTGAGACTATCTGAGCCGGTCAGTGTGGGGAAAAAAGCACGTTAGGGCGGACTTTGACAAGTTGCCCCATACTTTTCACTAGCTGAGCTGCTAGCTGAGCTGCTAGCTGAGCTGCTAAGCTGCCTGCCTGGCTAAATACTGGAGCTATGTCAAAAATTCATTTCTCCATCACTCACATGTATGAAATGACATGAAAACAGACCCCAGGTTGAAAAAAACCGAAGTCCCCCTTTAAAGTTTACCAAGAATGCGCTTTTTCAAGTTTAATTACGTTTAAAGGTAGTCAATATTGTTCAAAATGTCATTTAAATCACCCAAAATGACTTGAAAATCGTTTGACTCAAAAGCTGTCCCAAATGATTTAAAAACATCTTCAAAGGGACACAATAATTACCCAAAATCACCCAAATATGTCCAAAATTTGTCCAAATGGACTCAGTGTTTGTTCAAAATCATACGAAAATCTGTCCAAAATGAAAGAAAAATCACAGTTAGTTTTTATTTTGCTAAAACTTGTTCTGACCAACACCTACCAACATGCTGCTATGAGCCATGAAAGTTTGCCCAGAATACACTTTTTAAAGTTTAATTACTTTTAAAGTTACTCACTATTGTTCAAGATGTTGTTTGAGTTGTCCAAAATTACTAAAAAATTTGAAAAAATAGATTTAGTCTAACCTTTGACATCTGTATGGATGTGATTGTTTTGTAGTGATCTTTTCGTGTTCATTTTACGTCACTTTTTGGTCATTTTGCGTCACATCCTAGTTGTTTTCTGTCTTTTTGTGGTGTTTTTCTCTCACATTCAGTTATTTTCTGTCATATTTTGGTCACTTTGTGTGACATTTTGGTTGTTTTGCATCTTTTTGCATTCATTGTGCATCAGTTTTGGTCATATTGCACCACATTTTAGTTGTTTCAGGGTTTTGATGCTCAGAGTTGGTGGCAGAAAAAATGAACAAAACCAGATTGTGTGTTTAGACTGAGAGACCTGGATGGATTTAAACTGATCAAGTGTCAGTTTTTACCAGAACTCAGATGTGTTTCTCCTCCTAAATGTCATGGTTCTCTCTGCTGGACTGATGAAGTTCTGAGGCTCAGAAATGATGGAAAAAGTCCATTAAAAAGTGATAAATCTGGACCCACCTCTATGGACTCCACAGTCTGAAGGTAGAACTCTGATCAGTAATAAAGTTACTGGAGATGAAGAACCAGATGTTCTGAGGAGGTGAGGGAGGATTTCCTTTTCAGATTAGAATGACCCACCTGAACCTGGTTGATCAAACTTGTTGGTTTTCCTCTGAAATGTTTTATCTGGACGTCCGAGGCTTCAACAACAACGATCCAGTGACTCAAGTTTGAGTTTGGAAAGAGGAATGAGGATGAGGAATTGAAAGTAGCTGATAGAAACAGACGTCACGTCCAGTTCAGGGCTTGTCCTCGATGCTTTCTTCTTCTCTCTCATACCAAAGAAGCCCAGCGTTATATTAATAGAGTCGTAGCAGGCCTGTGTCTGAGTATATTTAGCTCTGTGGGCCCCGCCGGCCGGTCTTACTGTGGGAACAACGCTGAGCCCAGTGGACCAACATGCTTCCTCCCTGCTGATATCTGTGGGTGACGTTGTTCTAACACTGTCGACTGTGAAAGCAGCTTCAGACTCACACAGAACATGTGTTGTTTTTAACCAGGAGCTGATTAGCAGAACTTCTCTGGAGAGCCAGAAGCTGGACCTGATGGACGAGGTGTCCTACCTGAAGCTGAAGCTGGTCGGTATGGAGGAGAAGCAGCCGGACGTTCGGCAGCAGGACGTTCGGCAGCAGGACGTTCGGCAGCAGGACGTTCGGCAGCAGGACGCCGACGCCGCTGACAGCAACCAGAACAAAGCAGAGGTAGGAAAAGCCAAAAAACCTCAGAGTTTCTGTGTGTTTTTGCTGAGCTGATGCTGCAAAAGAGAAAAAGTGCTGAATCTGTGGTGTGGGGATTAACAACAAGTTTCCCTCCTCACATGCTGTCGTGTTGAATTCAAGCAGGATAAATGCAAACCACAACACACAGGGCAGCGGGCCTAAGCCAACACCAGAGCACAGATTAAGGGTATTTATTATAGCTCCCCTTTAATATCTCTGCTCTTACTGGCAGCCACTCAACATGCTCACATCACTGTGATCACACCTAATGAAGTGGATTAGACAGAAACAGCATTGGGCTTTTGTTTTCATTATAAAAAAGAAATTAAAATAAGCTGTTTAGCCATACTGAGAGAGGAGTTTTTAATTGAAATATTGTGCGAAGATGTTATATGAAGTCAAAAAAAACTCTCCATGTATGTTCAGAGAGAATGTTAATGGAGATAAATAAACTGCCACAGTTGTAAACAAAGCCTTACATTTAATAATATAAAAAACACGGTGCATTGACCAATCAGACTTTGCTTTTAACAATGACCTGGATGACAATGTTTTCAGTCTTCTACCAACCAATCAATGTCAAGTACAGGGAGTTACAGCCTACGAAGGTCATAGCAACAGAATATAGGTTTGTTATGTGAGGTTTTAATAACTGCAAAGTAAAAACAGGAACAACTAAATCAAATGTCATGAAAAGATAAACCTCAGCTTGGACCAGCCGGTGCAAAAACGCCCGCAATCTCCACCAACACTTAGCGCAACTTAAAAATGCAAATTTGTCAGACAATACAAATATTTTAGCAATATTATTTCAATAATTCATAGTCAGGCTGTCTTAATTGCATCCCAGATATATACTGTAAGTCCAAAGTAAGAACAGAAACAACTAAACCAAATGTCATGAAAAGATAAACCTCGACTCAGACTGTCGCGTAAAAAATGCCCGCATTCTCCACCAATACTTCTCACAACTCCAAAATGCAAATCCATCAGACAATCCAGATATTTTATCAGTATTATTGCAATAATTCATAGTCAGGCGGTCCTTATTCTACCCATATCTGTACTGTAACTACACATAAGCTAAAGTAGTTGTTATTTTATGTCTCTCTTGCTTTAAACTGATCATGTTCCATCAGGAACATTGAGACCTGCCATGTGAGGATTCATTTCAGTTGTTTATCTGGTTTTCTCTGAGTCAACGAGGAACGCTAACAACATTCACTACTGGCCGCTGTGGTCGGTAAGCCTCCACAACACTAACCAAAATAGATGCTTTCCCAGACCGAAGTGTCCCCGTTAGAATGTTTGGGAAGAGAAATTGCAGAGAGATGAAGTATTCCAAATGATTCTGGTTTAAATTGCCGTCATCGGTCAGATCCACTCTTTAACTCTCACTGTGGTTGTAAACTGAGTTTGTTAGAGGTTAAACAGTGGAGCTGTGTGTCCTTTTCCTCTGGGTTTTCTACCATTTTTACACCATACTGAAGGAAAACAGATGACCTTCGTGTGGTAGAGACAGAGCTACTAGAAAAAAACACTAATGTTCACTTTAAGGTGGACTGTAAAGGAAATCTGCAGAGTCACAGAATTTTACCTTCTTATTTTGCAGGGTTTTCCTGTATTTCTGAAGTAAAAGTCTGAGGAAAATTACAAAAAGGAAAATGTGAATTTACTCCTGTAATGTTAACCTTAATGTCGCCCTGCAGGTCAAACTGACCCGTTTTAAAGTGTGGAGAAAACTTCCACATTTTCAACATGTTTGGGAAATTTTTGAACATTTTTTGGTGGGAAAAAAAAGTATTCACATAAAAATCAGCCAAAATCCGGCAAATCCGGATTGTGGTTTATTTTTTCTGAATGTTCTTAAAGAAAAGTTTAGAACTTAATTTATATGTAATCACAGTTTTAGGTTTTTTTTTTGGAAGATTTGTATAAATTTTTTTGAAAATATTTACAATTTATATATTATTTTTATTATTTTTTTAGTATTCTTATTTTTTTAAGTTTTTATTTCTTGCCAAATTTGGGGATATTTTTTTAAAACAAAAACTTTTAAGGAATTTTTTTGGAAATTTCTACCTGAAGATTTTGCTAATTTTTATACATTTGGGGAATTTTTTTCTGAATTTTTAATTTTTTGTCAGACAAGTGAACAATATTTTTTGGTGCCTGTAAATGAGGACAACAGGAGGATTAAACAACATTAAAAACTTGTAACTGTGAATAATAATAGCATATAAAACTGTTTAATCCAAGTTTACTGTACTGGTATAAATACATTTCTAAAATTAGATACAGTTTGAAAATGAACAGAGAAAGGACTGTTGGATTTGTTTGATCTGCTGTTTGTGTGAACTCACCTGTCGGCCGTTTACAGCTGATCCACTGATTGGTGGAAGGCGTGTTTGATGCTCAGATCTGTTATCAGCTGGAGGTCGTTGTAGAGGCACTGGGGGTTCACACAGGGAGGACAAAACCTGGACTGTTGATGTGTTTTATACATAGATCAGCTCATATGTACATTTATTTTTGGAGAACCTACTATGGGATAAAAACTGTACAAGACATGCAGAAAACTCTAATTTAAAGACAGTTAAAGGACACATCAGAGAAAAACTACATTTCACAAAAAGTAGAGGAATTAATAATGAAAACGACCTAAAATGCCGCTCAAGAAAGCTTTGGTTTTGCCATTTTGTCTGTTTTGTCATTTTGTGTCTAATTTTCGTCATTAAATATTACATTTTAAGGCTTAGATTTGATTTATTTTCATTACAGAACCAAACACTGTGGTAGCAATAGTTATAGACAAATTGTTTTTACAGTTTCTGACTCTGATAAATAGTGTCGTTTTGTTGTTTCTTTAAACATAGTCGGTCTTTTAAACTCACCAACAGGATTCAGAGGTTAAGAATCTGAGAGCCTATTACCTTGAAAACATGAAACAGAAACTGAATTTTGAGGTTATAAGGGTTCAAAACAAGTCTAAACAATCTGCTTCTCTTAACTGCTTGTGACAAACGGTTTCACTTTTCAGCAGAAACTTCAAAACCACAGTCGGTTGTTTCAGTTGTCGTCTTTCAGGTTTGGTTTTCCAACTGAAACAATCAACAGTGGGAGAGTTTCCCACAGAACTGTGGCAGCGTTGAGTGGATGAAGGATGGTCCTGCTGTCTTGGTCGCTCTGTCACCAGATCATAAAAAGACAAACCCAGCATCAGCTGCCTGGCAGAGCGAATAAAGAGAAGTGTCTGGATCTGAAACAAGCTGGGACACATCAGAGCGTTTCCACACAGTTTCAACAACACTTCTGTAGATGTTGCCACACAGAAACTGCCAAGAAAACCCTGCAATAAAAAAGAGCCACCTCAAAGCCTCATTCAGACAGTCGAGCAGAAGACCAGCTTTTATTTTAGGATGTTTAGAATGGAGACTTTTGAAAACCTGGCGTTGCTTTCACTCTTCACTGGTTTCTTTGTGGTTATTTTGTCTAAATTTGTGGCTATATTGTGGTCATTTTGTGTCTCTCTGTGGTTATTCTGTGTCTCTTTGTGGTCATATTGTGTTTCTTTATAGTTGTTTTCTAGTCATTTTGTGTCTATTTGTGGTCATTTTGTGTCTCTCTGTGGTTATTCTGTGTCTCTTTGTGGTCATATTGTGTTTCTTTATAGTTGTTTTCTAGTCATTTTGTGTCTATTTGTGGTCATTTTGTGTCTGTGATCAATTTGTGCATCTTTGTGGTCATTTTGTGTTTCTTTATATTTGTTTTGTGGTCATTTTGTGTCTCTGTGATCATTTTGTGTCTCTTTGTGGTCATTTTGTGTTTCTTTATAGTTGTTTTCTAGTCATTTTGTGTCTCTTTGTGGTCATTTTGTGTCTGATCATTTTGTGTATCTCTGTGGTCATTTTGTGTCTCTTTGGGGTATTTTTGTGTCTCTTGCCTCTTGTGCCTCTGACTAAACAATACATAAGACAAGTCTAAGTCTTGCAGTACACTGTTCTTAGTGCTACATAGTTTGTGTTAAAAACATCAACATATGGAAACATTGTATTTTATTCATTTTAACAAAGAATCAGTTATGGGTTCAAAGTGAAAATCGATGCATTCCTCGTAGAAGCAATCCGACCTCCAGAACACACAGATAATACCGCCCACACTCCTCCACTGCTGCTGAGTCCAGCTGAGCAGTCATTTCTTGTCTTCACTGGTTTCTTTGTGCCGACTTTGTTCATTGTGACATCCAGCTGCTGCCGCCGGCACCGGCGGACACCGAAGCTGAGGCTCGTGTGGTTCGGTCGGCTGCATGTGTGGATTTGTAAAGTTATGGCCGGGCGTCGGATCGAATAAACAGCATTTCCGACACGCCGAGGCCCACAGTGGGCCAGCCGAGCGTGATAAACATCAGCGGAAGACGGGAAGACGTGAACGACGGTGACGGACAGATTGGAAGATGGAAGGCGACGGGGTGAACAGTCAAAGTATTGTTTGCTGCCCAGCGAGCACAAAGTGAACACACTGGAAACCCTGCAGCACCATCAGAGTGATCTGTCTCCTGGTTCAGCTCAACAGCGGCCAACAGGAAGCACGATTCTGAAGTCTTTAATACCAATGAGACAGGTTTTACTAAATAAAGGAGTCAGATGGACGGTGGAAGAGGCTTTTATTCAAAGATAAAACTTAAATCCAGAGCAGCTGAAGTGCCCCCCCCCATCTGAATTTTACCCTCAAACTGTAATTATCTCCAGAATTCCAGGTCCTTGAAGTCCATAAAGGAGAGCATCCCCTGGAGAAAGTTCTAGAGTAGACCTACCGACAACTAGAGAAAGTTCCAGAGTAGACCTACCGACACCTGGAGAAAGTTCCAGAGCAGACCTACCGACAACTGGAGAAAGTTCTAGAGTAGACCTACCGACAACTGGAGAAAGCTCTAGAGTAGACCTACCGACAACCGGAGAAAGTTCTAGAGTAGACCTACCGACAGCTGGAGAAAGCTCTAGAGTAGACCTACCGACAACCGGAGAAAGTTCTAGAGTAGACCTACCGACAGCTAGAGAAAGCTCTAGAGTAGACCTACCGACAACTGGAGAAAGTTCTAGAGTAGACCTACCGACAGCTGGAGAAAGTTCTAGAGTAGACCTACCGACAACCGGAGAAAGTTCTAGAGTAGACCTACCGACAACCGGAGAAAGTTCTAGAGTAGACCTACCGACAGCTGGAGAAAGCTCTAGAGTAGACCTACCGACAACCGGAGAAAGTTCTAGAGTAGACCTACCGACAGCTGGAGAAAGCTCTAGAGTAGACCTACCGACAACTGGAGAAAGTTCTAGAGTAGACTTACCGACAACTGGAGAAAGTTCTAGAGTAGACCTACCGACAGCTGGAGAAAGTTCTAGAGTAGACTTACCGACAACTGGAGAAAGTTCTAGAGTAGACTTACTGACAACTGTCCAGTTAATCTGAACAATTCTGAGTAATTTTGGACAAGTTTTAATGTGATTTTGGATGACTTTCCTGTCATTTGGAACAAGTGTTTATAACAATTTTTGAATAAATCTGTCTAAAGTTGGAAACAGCTTTAAAAAGTGCATTCTGGGTAAACTTTAAGGCTCATATCAGCGTGTTGAACAAGTTGCTCCTTTTATTATCTTGGGACAATGATAGGAGCATTTTTACCTCCAGAAGAAACCAGAATTATCTGCAGACAGGATTCACTCTGTGGTTTAACAAGATAGAAGGAAAAGAACCTGATTTAGTATTTAATTATGGCACCAGGCTGGATGTAAAACTGATCTGGTGTCAGGTTTTTCAGTCTGTTTGAACCCTGACAGGTTGCTGTTTCGTTGTTTTAGTAATTAGATCCTCAGCTGTGGTGTTTCTGAGGCGTTCAGCTGCGTTTCTGTCGGGTTTGTGTTTGTGGTCGGCAACAGCTGCGAGGCTCCGGTCGGACGGCTTCAGGAATGGCAGGAATCTTCTCCAAACATTCCTGGAGGCCGAACACTTTCACCTCAGGAAACCACGCCAGACGCTGAAATGACAACTCTTCAGGAATGATGTGGTTCAACGATGAAACGATGCCGTGAGGTTGAGAGAGTCCTTAAGTAGGATAAAAACCAACAGGAAAGTCAGATGTGTCTTTACGTTGGTCTGCATGATGTCTTCGTTTCTGCAGGAACCAGACTTGGCCAGAGTTCAGGCATCCCATAATAACCGTGGGGCTCAGGGTGGGGACATTACTCCTAAAAGCCAAACATTTGTAAATCTCTGGAGCCTGTGGTGGCCGCTCAGAAACATGATGCACAATGTTGACCTCAGAGTTTCTCAATTCTTATAAAATATCTAATAAATAATAAATTCACGACTGATTCAGCTGTGAAACATTCAGGGAGTTTTCAGGTTGAACTGCAGGCAGTGTTTCCACAGAGAGACTGACAGGAAAATCTAAGCTACTGGATGAATAAAATAAATGCAGCATGGCTCAGAAACAGTGAACAGAGGAGCACGTTGTTGGAAATACATTCAGCATGGTGAAACATCTTTCTACTGTTATATCTATAATATATGGAGACAACACAGCCACAAAGAGACACAAAATGACAAATTAAGACACAATACACCCAAATAAATGGCACATAGTGAACACACAGAGATAAAACTGTCTATAAGATGCATGAAATGACCAAAATGAGACACAAAACATCAAAAATAAGACACAAAATGACAAAAATGAGACATAAAATGACAAAAACGAGATAAAATTAAGAAAATAAGACACAAAATGGCAAAAGTGAGACACAAAATGGCAAAAATGAGACACAAAATGACAAAAATTAGATACAAAATGACAAAAATTAGATACAAAAGTAAAAAATATGCAGTGATACCACAAGAAACGCACAACAAATGGCTCAGAAAGAGTGAACAGAGGATCAGGTTGTTGAAGATACATTCAGCATGGTGAAACATCTTTCTACAGATGAATAGTTCAGTATTTACAGCCACATTTATTCCGGTGTTGCTACCTGACCTCCATGTGAGCTGACAGAAGGTGTTTCCTCCTCAGTTTACTGTCTGATCTCCACTGACCTCTCAGTAACCTGAGAGTGAACTTCATCATCATCACACCTGAGGAGAAGTGGAGCAGAAACACTGACAGTTCCTCTGGATAGTTTTCACTCGGTGTAACATGAGGAGACGTCACGCTTCTCCTGCATCTCAGCACTGACTCATTCCAACAGCATGAGCTAAAAAAATATAAATAAAACTACAAAAAATAGTGTGTTTGTGTAACTCAGCAGCCATTTATTGTGTCTGCTCCACATTTTGCTGTTTATGTTGAATGTTGGAATGGACTTTAACATCTGGGTGTCGACGTGAACCAAAGCCTGATCCTTTGTTTACGTCTGCTGTCACGCAGGTGTTAGAAAGGGAGAGCAAAATTTACCTCTGGATGCTAAAGATGTAAATTTTGAATAGTTTGCTTCTTCAGTTATCGGCTGCATTATCAATCAGTAATCAATCATTTGCCAATCGTAGCACAGTTTATCATCAACTGACTCATGGTCTGGAACACAAAGTCAGCTTCATTGTATACACGGGGGTCGAGACTTACGTTAGGAATTCCATTCCTACGGCACGGATTTGTAACTGAATGAGACACAAAATGGCAAAAATGAGACACAATTTAAAAAACGGAGACACAAAATGACAAAAACGAGACATGACAAAAATGAGACAAAATGGTAAAGGCAAGACAAAATTAAGAAAATTAGACAAATTGCAAAATAAGACACAAAATGAGAAAATCAAAAATGGCAAAATGAAACCCAATTACAAAACGGAGACACACAATGATAAAAATGAGACCCAAAATGACAAAAAGTTAACACGATTTTTGCCGAAAGTCGGAACTCACATATGTACCTATGTCACTCACCTGAGCTAACATATCAGTCACTGCCATCAGAAGAGTCTGACTTAGGGTAAAAAGTCAGTGAATGCAGCACTCCAAGGTGGTGTACAACCAGAGAATGGAAACAAAACTGTATTCCTCCACTCCACTCGCCAACCTGTTCCCGCACTAAATTTAACATCGCAAACGCCGTATGTCGGAATGATGGAACAAGGCTTTCTAAATAGATTCATGGGAGATGGAGACGTAACCACGAAACGCTGTAGGTCGAGGACATTGAAAACCAAGGACCTGCTGTATCAGCCTTTAGAACATTGCTACAACCAAGCCGAGTTCGGAGGTCATTAACCATCTCAGAAGTCTTTGTCATGGTGCCCACTGCTAGCTAAACCCCCACAATGCTCTCTCTATTTTTGATTAATGGATATATGACTGTGCACCCATTTGCTTCTCTGATAGATTATAAAATGTATGAGAAAACATTATTAATCCAGAAGTTATTTTTAGGCAAGTTACTAGTCAGGGATATCCGGATCTGTTTTAAAAAAACATCAGAATTGGGGGCCAAACATTTTTACTGTGACTGGTATCATGAACCTAAACCTGATCTATGCAAATTGCTTGACTTGGATTGTTTTTAATAACTTTAATGTACTTGAAGTGTGTATTATTGGGGGAAATGGTGTCAGATTAGGACTCAGTATCTGAAGATATTAAATACCGAATAACTGAGAAAGGATATGGAGCAGAAAACTTGATGAAGACGTCTCTGATGATGTGTTTTTTTGTGTTTTCAGATGTTTTGTTGGTATTCTTTGAGTTTCCAGGCAGCATCCATTCCCAGAACTGACTTGATTAACCATAAAGTTCTGACTTTCCTCCATCCCTCCTTTCTTTTCCTCACCGTCCCTCCCAGTGTGTTGTAAACCTCATCAGTGAGCTCCAGGAGCAGATGTGCAGGTTTCAGGAGGAGATCAGCTCTCGCATCCAGGAGAAACGGGCCCTGGAGGAGGCCCAGCAGGCAGAGCCCCGAGCCCAGGGCCGAGGCCCTCAGGTTGGGTCGACCGGCTCCGAGCTCGGCTCGACCGGTTCTGACGCCCAGAACCAGAGTGGAGGAAAGACTGTTCACGTAGGGAGACTTGATGGATGAACTTACCCTCCTCCTCCTCCCCATCATTCCTTCTCCTCTTCTCTCCTCCCTTCTAACCAGAACACACCACCCGGTATTTGGAATCCTCCACCGAATCAAACTAACCTCCTCTCTTTAGTGTGTCTGGATGCAGGATGTTGGCTTCTGGTTCTTGCAGAGGTTTCGGTTGGTTTCTCCAGATGCTTCCATACGTTTGAGGAGTTACTGAAAACCTTGAAAACAGCAGCAGGAATCCTTCTTTGTTTAACTCCTCAAGTACTGGAAACATCTGGAACGTAGAGTAGCTCCTTCTAAATCGGGGTTTGGACCAGAATTTGTGTTTCTTTCATTTGATTTGAGGTGGTTTGCTTGCATGACGGTGGTTCCTTCATTTACTAACAAACGCTGGCGGGCTTTGTCCTGCTCTGACCAGGTGTTTGGTGACAAGTTTCCCTCAGACGGCAGCAGATGGTTGATAACTGCACGCTGTGGGTCTGTTCAGGAGCTGTTTCCTGTATTAACCACTGTGCTGTGCAGCTCTGGAGACCTTCATAACTGCACTGAATGTCCACCTTGTGTCTGAACCCCTTTATGTGTTGGCATGACCCAGAAACGTCGACAAACTTCCCGTTGATTCTCACATTTCCGGGAAACTTCCAGCAAAATTTCATAGAGTTAGACTCTGGAATCTGGATTTAAACGGACTCATAGGTGCTGTGTTTTGTGTTCCTGTTGTCTTTCGGCAGGATTTGCTTGAAGAAGTGAAGCAGCTGAAGAACAAAGTGGAGGAACTGGAGGGAGAGAAGAGCCAGTATGAGAGGAAACTCAGAGCTACGAAGGTACTTAGTTAAACCGTCTGTAAGCTGACATGGAAGTACACAAGTCATACGATATGTTTTATCAAGAACAGCTGCCGAAAAAGAAACAGATTCAGTTTGCATTAGTGTTACATATCCAACTGGTATGGATGGAAAAATCAGTTCATTCTTCATCTGCGATAACTTTGCTGTATTTAATGAAGCGTTCGAAAAGCTGCAGACTTTGAGAAGTTTTGATTTGCTTTCTATTGACAAAGTCCAAACAGTATAAAGTTCTTTATTCTCCTGAAATCCTGTCCTGTGTCCGCCCACTGTGCCAAACACATGGACAGCATTATTAATCAACTCAATCCCAGTTTGTCTGAAATCCATGAGCTCTGACTGGAGGTCATTAGAGACCACATTAGTCTTTGTCATGGTGCCCCATTGCTGCTAAACTCCCACAATGCTCTCTGCTTTAACATGAACTGTAGTCTGAGCGACGCCTCCTCTGGTCTCTACAGTATTAAACAGGAAGAGTCTCCACCTGGTGGAACAACCAGGTACTACAGCTGGTCTATAGTACATTTTGGATGCATACATGATATTTTTGGATTGATTTTAATCACTTTAATGTGCTTCAGCTGTGTTTTATTGAGGAAAATGTCATCCCCTTGTGACTCAGCAACAGCAGATGCACATCCAATTTACAATCTGATCAGTATCGGCACAAACCTGATTCTTTGTTCCACCTGTTGTCACACAGGTGTCATAAAGGGAAAACACAATTTGAATTAAGATGCTAGAGTTGTCAATTTGTAATATTTTCTCAACTACTAATGACCCATGTTATTAATCAAGTCAATCCCAGTCATTAACTACCACATAAGTCTTTGTCATGGTGCCCATCGATAGCTAAATTCCCACAATGCCCTCTGCCTGTAGTGGTCGCTATATTAAACAATGGGAAGTACTAGAACCAGGTAGTATAACTAATCTGCAACATATTTTAGATGCAGAAACACAATTTCTGGATTGACTTTAATAACATTAATGTACTTGAGATATGTTTTATCGAGGAAAATGATATCAATTTGGGAATCCATAGCAGCAGATGCTAAATATTCCGTTATCTGGATCTGACTGGGGACAAACACCTGAAGAGTCTGGCTGTGAAAGTGTACCCAGACTAATTTCTTCTGCTAACAGCTTGTCTAATAATGTGAAGGCGGTCATTGCTTTCTCTGTGCTCACGCTGCTTCCTTCCTCTCCCTCCTCCTTCTATTAACCCTCTCTGCTTCCCTCTTCCTCCTTCATCCTCTGCTTCCTCCAGCTCTCCATCTCTTACTCTCTCCATGTTTGTTACCAGTCGCTCATGACTCAGCTGTCCAGCCTCAAACTGACCGTGGATCAAACTCAGCTGGAGAAGCAGCAGTGGGAGGAGCGCTGGCGGAGCGCACAGGTGCCTCCACGTCCTCTTCCACTTCCTGTTCCTCTTATTTCTACTTCCTGTTCCTCTTATTTCTATTTCCTGTTCCTCTTATTTCTACTTCCTGTTCCTCTTATTCCACTTCCTGTTCCTCTTCCTCACCTCCCTGTGTTCGTTTTTATGATTTTCCTGCAGCGCTGCTTCCTTCTCTTATTCCCCTTCCACTTCCTGTTCCCCTTCATCTATTTCTTGTTCCTCTTATTCCACTTCCTGTTCCTCTTCCTCACCCCCGTGTTCATGTCTCTGATTTTTCTGCAGTTGAGCTTCCATCTCTTCTTCCTTTTCTTCCTCCACTTTCTCTCCACTTCCTGTTCCTCTTATTCTACTTCATGCTTGTCTTATTCTAGTTTCTGTCCCTCTTCATCTGTTTCTGGTTTCTCTTATTCCACTTCCTATTCCTTTTCTTCTTCTTCCTGTGTCTCTTCTTTTTCTTCATGTTCATCTTATTCTACTTTCTGTTCCTCTTCTTCCACTACTTGCTCCTCTTCTTCTACTTCCTGTTCCTCTTCTTTTTCTTCATGTCCGTCTTATTGTACTTTCTGTTCCTCTTGATCTATTTCCTATTCTTCTTATTCCACTTCCTGTTCCTCTTCTTCCACTACTTGCTCCTCTTCTTTTACTTCCTGTTCCTCTTCCTCATCATCCATTGCCTCCTTGTGTTCGTTTCTATGATTTTCCTGCAGCTCTTCTTCCTCTTCTTCTTCTTCCGAACGTCCTCATTCATCGGCTTGCTGCTTTTGTTTTCCTTGATCCTGGTTGTTGTAGTTTTTTGTTGTCAGAAAACTCAGTAAAACTTCCAGATTTAGATGAAAGAAGTTTGTGCATCGACGTGCAGAAGCAGAAAAAGGAGAATCCATCATTTCCTGTCTGTCTCTTTCCATTTCTGTCTTTTCTTTGTGAGTGTTTGCATGGATGCTGTAGGTCTGTGTGGTTGTAACGTCAGTTGTGTGTCTTCTTGGAGGTTTAACAGACTTTCTAGCTGCTGTCTTTCATTTGTACGTCATTTCTTTCTCTCTGTAGCGTTAGAAACTGTCCAACTCTAATCAGAAGGTATAAAAACAGCTTTATGAAGAACAAACATGAATCAGTTTCAGCTGCTGAACTGTTTTTCTGCAGCTTCTCTTCCGTTTTCAGCATCTGTTGTCATTTTTTTTGTTTGTTTTATTGGCAAGCAGCTGAGCAGGTGTTAATCTGAACACAGCTGTTCACATCTGTCACCTTTTATTTCTGCTCTTTTAATCTGAAACTCAAAGAAAAATAAAAAACAGACGGAGGAGAATAAACTGCAGCTGTTAAACATCCATGAACCATTTATTTTATGATATTCTTTGTGTTTGATCTGTTAGCAGAAAGACTTTCGAACATTAATAAAATACTTTTACTGTAAAACTGTACTTCCTGTCAAATTTTACTGTCACATGCTGTAAAAGAACAAATTATCATTTAGAAAAGTACAGATTTTTTTAATCCCAGCATAATCACTAAGTTTTGCATTTTCACTTCTTAATAAACAATTTTTCTTTCAAATATTTGCAAATATCTGGAAAACAAGGGATTTTTCTGATTTAAATTAATTAAATACATATAATTTTACTGTCAAACATTAAAGAAAAGACTATTATCTGCAGTTTTGGCCTTTTGTGGATTTTCATATTTTTTTTAAATTAACGAATTTGACTAGATTTTATCTGCAATTTAACCAAGCAGGGATTTTTGTTGTTGCTTTTGTTTCTATTTCTGTTTTAAATTCTTTGATATAAACACATTTTTCACACATTTTTTTTACTGTGATTTTACTCAATTTTATCTGTGAGCTAACAAAATAGAGAAAATTTGTTAAATAACAGGATTTTTCTTTCAAATAATGACAAATATCTGTAAAATTATTATTGAAATAGCTAAATAAAATTGTTAAATAAAATTATTGTTAATGAATTTATCAAATAAAGTAGTTAATTTCAATTATAAAATAGTTCATATTTAGTTAAAAACAGTTGAATTAATTAAACATGCATAATTTTACTGCCAAATATAAAAAAAAATACAATTACAGTTCTCTGTTTCTTTAAATCATTTAAATTAATGCCTTTGCTATGATTTTACTAGATATTGTCTGTAATTTAATCAAACTGTGTTTTTTTGGACTTTTTAAGAAAACATTTTTAATTCTTTAATATAAAGAACATTTCTTTCAAAAATTTGATTTTATTCACACCCTTTTTTCAGTGATTTTATCCAAACTGGGCAAATCTGCACAATAACAGATAATAATTAGTTATTATTATTATTATTATTACAGTTAAAAAAACACCTTTTCTTTTAATTAATTTCTCCGCTCCGTCTCCTCAAACCTGTGGCCCTCGCTGACCTTTCAGACCATCTCTCTTCTCAGATTTCTCTTTTTCTGCATCTTCAGGCTGAAATCTCGGAGCTGCAGCAGCTTTTATCCTCCAAAGATGCAGAGATCGAGTGTCTGCAGACGCAGCTTTTGGCCAGAGGGGGCAGCAGCAGTGATGACGCAGAGCGAGGTAACCGGCCAATCACAGCGCGGCAACACCTCTAGCCGCTCACCTTTGACCCGTGGTTACCGTAGCGACTAATAACCCATGTTTCTTCTGTTTCCTGTTTGCCTCACCGCCGCCCTCTGCTGTAGAGGAGCTGTATATCAAGCAGCTCATTAACAAATGTAAGAACAAACGATGCTGCTGGCTTCAGTTTACAACCAAAATGTAGTTTTCTGTTCTGAGTTTTTGCTCAAACGTGACACTAAAAAAACACCAGCGACCTCTTTGTGTCCTGATCTGGTGTTTTGGTTTGAAACTGAACCTTCAGCGTTCGTCCAACGTCCTTTCAGATCGTTTTCTGTACAAACCTGCAGGGATTTGTGCCGCTTAAATAATAATAATAATAATTCTTGTTGTGTGTGTTTGTTTGTTTGTTTGTTTTGATTTTTACAGGTCACATGTACAGTAACACTTTGTGATTTTTACTAGTTATCTGTAATTTAAAAAATAAGAAAAATATATAAAATGACAGTTTAAAAAGATCATTCCTATTTACAAACCTTCAAAGACATAAATGTTGTTTTAAATAACTAGAAATATTTGTAAAATAAAAATATTTTATGTTGAAAATAGTTGAATTTATTGGTAAAAAAACAAATTTTTATTCTTTAAAATACAGATTTCTGACTATTTGCCCTTTTTTTCTTTTTTAGAGGTCATGTAAATTTTTATGAGATATAATTTAACAAAATAAGAAAAATAAGTAAAATAATTATCTACAAACCTTTACGTATGTAATTGTTCTTTGAAATAATGGCAAATATCTGTAAAATAAAATATTTTCTGTTTAAAAAATACTGTAATTTAATGGTCAAAACCTGTATGAACAAAAGTACAAATGACTATTTGTTAAAATGTAGCTTTTTCATTTAGGGATTATTTAAATTTGGCTGTGGGTCAGCGTGTAAATTAATGCTTTTCATGAGTAGTTTTACTAGATATTATTTGAAATTTGACAAAATAGGAAAAATTTATGAAATAACTACAATTAAAACCTGTTTTTAAAAAAAAACAACATAATGCATTTCAAAAGCATTGTTTTATTATCACACCTGATAAATTCTACAAATGAATGAATTCCAGCTCATTCCAGAGTTTGTGTCGTTCTACTGAACAGGAAACTGGTTAAAGTTTGTGTTTTAAAGGATGTTGGATGAAATCTGGTGCAGCTTTGTGTGTTTTTCTTCAGTTTGTGTGTCTGCAGAGTGTCCAGGTGTTGTTGTTGTTGTTTGCTGTCGTTGTTTGTTTGTTCCGCCTGTTTATTCGTGTTTACCGGTCATCGTGTTGTTTCCTCAGGACTGACGAGCGTAAAGATCAGATTTAACTTCCTGTTTTTCTCCGTTAGATCAGGAATACCAGCGGCTGAAGGTCGGGATGGAAACTCTGCTGGCGTCAAACGATGAAAAGGTGAATTTAGTTCATTTTAAACACACGACTTTAATCATTTAAATTTCTACTTGAATACAGAAAGAATTGTCAAATTTCCAATAGTCCTTGAATTAACGAAGTTTGATTTACAGTTTGTCCGGAAAATTAACCAAATCTGACCTGACACCTGGAATCAAATTTTATTAAAAAACTCAATAAAAAGACTGATTTGGACCAAAACCTGCTGATGATGCAAGTAAACAAAGTCCTGCATTTAAATTAGTCACAAATGAGTAAAACGAGACATAAATGAGAAAAAAATAGACAAAATGAGAAACATGAGTAAAAAAGAGAGGAAAAAATAAGAAATTAGACAAACTGAGGAAAAACTGGAAACAAAATGAGAAAAAGTAATAAAATGAGAAATCTGACAAAAATAGATAAAATGAGAAAACAAGAACACAAAATGAAAAAACAGGGCACAAATTGTGAAAAATTGCATTAAATGAGAGAAACAAGACACAAAATATCTAAAAGAGGAGCAAAATAACCAAAAGGAGATGCAAAATGAGAAAACTAAGACGAAAACTGAAGCAAAATGAAAAACTGAGAAACAAAATGTGAAAAACAAGATGAAAAATGAGAAAAACAAGACAAAACCACTGAAACAAAGCACACAATACAAAAACAAGATGCAAAATGAGACAAATAAAATGGAATGAGAAAAAAGACAAAAAATTAGACAAAATGAGAAAAAACGGGAAACAATGAGAAAATTTAGATAAAATGATAAAAATGAGAAAAGCAAAAATAAGTAAAATGAGACAAAATCAGAAACGAGATGTAAAACATTCAATACAAAAAGCAAAATAATGAAAACAATACAAAATGAGAAAAATAAAAGGAACTGTTTGGGCAAAATGAAGAAAAATTGGAAAGAAAATGAGAAAAATTAGAGAAATACAAGAGGAAATGAGAAAATAAAACAAAATGAGAAAAAAAGACAAAAAATTGAAATAATCAGACAAAAACAAGACAAATGAGACAATAAGAAAAATAATACAAAATGAAACAAACAAGACGAGACATATTACGAAAATGAGACAAAATGAGGAAAAATGGGAAACAAAATAAGAAAAACTAGATAAAATTTATAAAATATTTAACAAACTAAGAGCAAGGCCAAAAAAAGAGAAAAATTTTAAAAATTAAAAACATGAAAAAATTAGACAAAATGAGAAAAAACAAGACCAAAAAATTAGAAAAATTAGCAAAACGAGACAAAACATGAGAAAAATTAGACAAAATGAGAAAAAAAGAAACAAAATGAAACACACAGGACAACAAAATAATTAGAAGAAAATGACAAAATGACAAAAGTGAGACAGAAAAATGAGTGAGGATTTTTTTCTGATTTATATCTTTGTCGTATTGCAGTGAAAAATGAGATGGGAGCAAAGAAAAATGTCCAAAACTGATGCATAGTGAGAAGATTTTTAGACATTTGTTAGAAATCCGTCTTTAGCTGTCGTGTTTTTGACAATAGGATCGCCGGATCGAGGAGCTGACCATCCTGCTGGGTCAGTACAGGAAGATGAGGGAGATGATGGTGCTAACTCAGGGTAAATAATCATCTTCTAACCAGATTTTAAAGAGCAAATGAAAGCTCTCTGTGATGTTTTATTCTTTCTGCTGTTCCAGGAAGCAGTGAAGAAGAACTGAGTAGTTTGAAGCTCAGAGCGATCACACACAAAGCTCATTCAGACATCCTCAGATCAGAGGTGAGGCTTCGTCTCATCCTCATTTATTCATGTTCATCCACACATGATCTCTGATGGTTTATCTCTTTATAGATGTCATCCAGAGGATCTTCTCCTCTGATGCTCTCCTCGTCTCCTTATCAGAGAGATCTGGACTCCAGGTACGAATGTCTACAGGAACTTTGTTATATTTAAAGATCAGCTTTCACTTCATCTCCAGTGATTTTATTAATGTTCAGAGTTCTATGTTGAGACGTAAACATTCCCAGTCTGAAGGTAGAACTCTGATCGTTGATAAAGTTACTGGAGATGACGAACCAGATGTTCTGAGGAGGTTCTGGTCTGTTTTTAATCATCTTAGGATTAACTTTGAGTTCCGTTTCCTGCAGTTTCCAGAACTCTATGGACACGTCGTTGGTTTCAGCTGGAGATATGAGTTTCTTTAATGGATCCTGGTGAGTTATGATTCGTCTCATTCAGAGATTTAGCGTGTTTCCTCGTTAATGACTCGATGATTCAGGTCGTTTTCTTCTCCCAGGCACCAGCGCCGGCTGATGTCCAGCAGCCTTGAAGAGCTGCAGAGTGGATCTTTACGAAAGGTCTGACTAACCCTTAATTCTCGTCCAGTTAATCAACTAAATCATCTAATCCGAGCCACTACTTCTGCTTCATAGTAGACTAACTGAGCAGTGATGTTCTGTTGACCGATGCTAACATGCTAACTCTTGGTTTATGTGTTGGTCTCTCCTGTCTGTCGGCTTTAGGCTGTAGAGTTCCAGCCAGTTGAAACTGAATCAGACGTAGTTTCAGAGGTACTGATCTCCATGAAGCTACACACCGAGTCTGTCCATGCATAAAAACTGCACACTTCATATTTACACATTGTTTTTATGTAACTTCTGTGGGAAAAAAACTTATGCAATCAAAAACTTCATCAAATCAAAAGCCTGGTTAGATTTGTTGATTAAAGTTGGTCTTGTGCAGCGCCACTCTGCTCCCAGCGCTCCAGCAACACTCCCTGGATTCCTCATATTTAAACAGGTCTGGAGAAAAAACATGGAGATATAGAAATATCTACAGTATGTGGAGACAAAATGAGGACAAAATGGCAAAAACGAGACACAAAATGGAAAAAATGAGACGTAAACAAGACAAAAATGAGACACAACCCAGACAAAAATTTTCTAAAATGAGACACAAAATGACAAAAATGACAAAAACGAGACACAAAATGACAAAAATGAGACACAAAATGGCAGAAATGAGATGCAAACGAGACAAAAATTTTGTGAAACAAGACACAAAATTAAAAAAATGAGAGAAAAATGACAAAAATTAGGCACAAAATGACAAAAATGAGACACAACCGAGACAAAAATGTTCTAAAACGAGACACAAAATGGCAAAAACGAGACACAAAATGACAAAACCGACACAAAATGGCAAAAACAAGCCACAATAAATTCTGAAATTCCACAATAAATGATTTGAAAATTATTTGCAAAGGAGCAAATTGTCGGCTAGTTGTTTACAGATACATATGGCACGGTGAAACATCTTTCTGGCAGAGTGAGAAACTGGAATGTACGAGGTAAAATATCTATCCAAAATTTAATATCAGGTGATTTTTGAGGGGAAAGTAATGGAAAACAATGAATTAAGAGAGATTTCTATAAAAACCCGGTTAGCAGCTGATGGTTTTTGTCCACTGAAGAACCACATTAAAGCGTCTGAAGTGAACATGGCGGTTTGTTGTGCAGCTCTCGGTGATGTAACGCTGCTGCAAACCTTCGACCTCTTGTTCCCAGATCAGTTTTACTGCAGATACTGATGCTGAGCGTCACGTCCACACATTCTCCGTAAAACACACGATCACACAAAGGTTCAAGACCCACCTGGAGTCGCTGTCGGTAGCGTTCGCCGTCACCGCTGCCTCCCAGCCGTTTCCCTCCGCTGGCCTTTCCTCTGTCCGACTCTTCAAACCTCCCAAAGGACAAATTATTACGCAACAGAGCAGAAAGAAGAGAAACCATCCCCTGACCTCGGTGTCGTCTTATGAAAGCATCTGAGGTTTAACGCTAAGAGAGCATCAGCTGGCAACAAAAACACAGAAACAGGAAGTTTTACATGTGAATCAGTGTTCTGGTTCCACGCTGTCGTCGTGGATTATGGATGAATTTAGGTGCTGTGAAGTTAACTCGCTGTTTGTTTCTTGTTTGTCTGCAGAGTCCTCACATGGAGCTGAGCAAATACCAAACGCTGCCGATGAAACTGAGTAAAAAGAGCGAACTGAGGGCGGAAATGAACGGAGACGGAGAATATTTATCTCCCGTCCAGCTTTCTCCGGTCCGAAGCCACGACCAGGACTACAGCCTGAGTGAGTTTTATGCTATAAAATCCAATATTTACCTCAGAGGGCTTGTCATGGAATCATTGGAACATTAATCTTTGTCACAAGAACAATGAAGCATTTTAGTTCTTTTATAGAGTTATTAAAGGTGTTTTGGGTCAAAAACATGCAAACATCAGCTTAAATGATCAGTTCGGGTGAAGACAACGCCGTTTTAATCAAACCGTCGTAGTTTCGTGGCCTCTGAACTTCTTGTGAGTCTTTACAGTCGACTACAGCTGCTGACTCCTCTGAAGCTTTGTCACTAAAAGTAATCATGAATTTTGGTTCTTTCATAGATCAGACTAAATCTTCTGGGTCATAAATATACTTAAAGCAGCTTAAATTGAGTTTTGTTGATGTAGAACGTTGTGTAGTTCGATTTTCTTCCTTTCATCTCCTTTTCGTATAGTTTCTTCTCCTGAGTGATAAGATTTTCAGACCGTTTTTGGTCACACAGTTTACTTTTGATCCCAGAATTTGTTTTATTGTATAATGTGGAGCTCCTCAGACTTTCCCACTGCAGCGTTTGAGTCTAATGAGTGGATCTAATGGTTCTATTTAAACCGGGTCAGAGTCAGCAGCTGTAGTCGATCAGGAGAAGTTAAGAGGCCATGAAAGTTAGAAAATTTGATTAAAACGGCTTTCTACATCATCAAACTGATCATTTAAGTTGCTGTATGTATATTTATGACCCAGCAGAGGTCTTTAACCGCAAGAACCCCCAAGCTACCGTCAAGCACGGCGGTGGCAGTATCATAATAATACTGCCACCTCCATGCAGTGCTATATTAATAAACAAACACATTTCTTGCAGTTCGTAGGGTTATCACACTAAACCCACTAATGCAGTAACTTGTGAATGTTGATTAACTGTCGACTAACTTTGCGCCACCTGCTTCCTTCTCTTTGCTCTTTTTCTTCTTTTTTTCTGCTTTTCTTTTCCCCCGTTTGGCTTCAGTTCGCTGCAGGAGTGCCAGCGCTCCGGCTTTAGGTATCACACTCAGAAACACTGAAAAACCACACTAATGTTCTCATTTTAAAGTCGCACAAACGGAGAATAAGAGCAGATCGTGGCAGTAAAGCCTGAGAGGGGAGCTCCGTCCGGGTGTTTTCAGGATCAGGCAGCTTTAAGGCCGGATTATTAGGACTCCCTTCTGACTCAGGGAGCTGTCGGAGATAATACTCGGCTCTCCGGCATCAGCGTTTAGCGACGCTAACGCACCGGAAGCTAATAGGCAGATATACGCTCCTACAGAGATTAGAGCAGCAGAGGATTCAGAGGAGGTTTGGTGAAGACGTTCAGAGTAAACAGGATGCAGCTCAACGTCCGTAAACAGCAGGAAAATGAAAAGGTCGAACACTTCAAACACTCAAGACGAAAAATGTAGTGAAGTTTGTAGCATCACCTCCTCAAAACAAGAGAGATTCTGGTTTTAAAGCTGAACATCAGGGCAAGAGTTGTATCAAAATGCTATGAAATCAAACAAATATGCAAAAAAGTTCCCCCCCGACCTCCTCAAAATCAGCACAACATCAAAATTATCCAAAATGACAAAAAAATAGTTTAAAATGGCACAAAATTTTTCAAAAAGGACTCCAAGATTATTCAGAATGCTTAAAAAAATGATGCAAATTGACTGAAAACTTGTTCAGAATTAGTTAAATGTGTTCTAAATGACACAAAAATGGCTCAAAATGACTTATATTGACTGACAATTTGTTCAGAATGACATAATGATTCAAAACGACCCAAAAATGTATCCAAGATTCTTCAGGGATTGTCCAAAATGACCAGAATGACTTCAGTTTGTTCTAAATGACACAAAAATTATCCAAAATGTCTCAAAAATGGTGTAAAATGTCTTAAAAGTGCTCCAATATGACTTCAGTCTCCGAGGTATGACACAACTTGACGTAAATTGACAGAAAATGTCTTCAGAATGACATAAAAATGATCCAAAATGACTCACGAAAAGATCCAGATTGACTGAAAATTTGTAGAATGATGCAAAATTGGTCCCAAATGACTCAAAAACACCAGAAATTGGCTGAAAATTTGTTCAAAATGACCTGAAAATGATCCAAAATGACTAAAAAAAAAAAAGATTCAAATTGACTGAAAACTTGCAGAATGTGCCCAAGATGACCAGCATGCAGTTTGTTCCAATGACACAAAAATGGCTGAACATGGTCCAGTGTGACTTCAGTTTCTTAAGAATGACATGAAAATTGTCCAAATTACAAAAAAATGTGCAAAATGCTTTAAAATACTTAAATTGACAGAGAATTTATTCAGAATGACATGAAAATGATCCAAAATGACTCAAAAAAAGATCCTGATTGACAGAAAACTCGGGGAATGATGCAAAATTATTCCAGGATGGTTTAAACATCGCTGAAATTACTCAATAGTGGTCCCAGATGACTTGGAAATTATCCAAAATTACCAAAAATGTGTCCATAATTCCATAGAAATTATCCTCAAGAACTGAAAATTAATCCAATGTCAAATAAAAATGTGTCCAAGATGAGCAACGTAACAAAACAGAGTCAACATTTGTCTACAACTACAGAAGAAGACGGACTCAGTGGTTAGATTTGGATTCATTAAATCTACTGAAGAATCTTCTGGTTCTGAGGAGGTTCTGGAGGAACTGATGGATTTCTCACAGACTGACTCCAAACAAAGACTGAATCAGAATAATTCTAGCTTCCTGGAAACCATCACATCAGTTTCCTGCTCTAATCTACAAGCGGCTCTGACTAATTGCTGGATTTCTTCTGTTTCCATTAAATGCTTCAGGATCTCCTGGAAAACACGACCTGTATGGAGTCGGTGGGTAAAAACTTCTACTGCGTACTTCTGGTGGAAGTACTTCGAGTGTTACTCAGTTGAGAGATTAAATATGTTCCTTACATCTTTAATATTTAGTATCGAGGCTCATCTTTGGTTCTTATTCATCGTTTAGAGGAAAAACCGGATCAGATTCAGGAGATTTTCAGTGTTTTGTTTTTTTGTCTCAAACTCATTTTGGTTTCTTCTGGCCGTAGTTTTACGTGTCTTTGAGGTTGTTTATATTCATTTATAGTATTTTTGTGTATCTGTGCAGTTAGTTTCTGTCTTTTTGTAGTAATTTTACAGCTTTGTAGTTGTTTTGCTGTTTTTTTTAAAGTTGCTTTTGCTATAGTTTTGTGTCTTGTTCCAGTTTTCCGTGTGTCTTTGTGGTTGTTTCACAGTTGTTTGATATTTCTGTGAATCTTTACAGTCATTTTTCATTTCTTAGCTTCTTTTTGCAGGAGTTCTGTCTCATTGTAGTCAATCTGTTTCTTTTTTCTTTGTGTATATTTCAGTGCATGTTTGCAGCCATTCTGTCTGTTTTTCATTGTTCTGTGTGTCTTTGGTGTTTGGCTTCTTTTTGAAAATGTTTTGTGGCCATTTTGCATCTTTGTACCATTGTTTTGTGTTTCTTTGTGGAAGTTGAGATTTTTTTCTCAGGTTTTGTGAATATTTTTTAAATTCCATTTATGTGGTTGTTTTATGTCCTTTTGAAGTTTTTAATATCTCCTTGTGTTTACACTTTTAAGCAGTATTTTGTGCATCTTTGTAGTCATTTTTTCACTTCTTTTTGCAGTAGTTGTGTCTCTTTGTAGTCATTGTGTGTCTTTACAACTTTCTTTGGTCGATTTTTGAGTCATTCTGAGATTTTAGTAATTTCTGACAATTTTTGTTCAATTCTGAACAAATTCTCTGCAATTTTAGACAAATTTTGAATCATTTTTTAATCATTGTGGTCAAATTTTATGTCATGCTGCAAAATTTTCTGTCATTTTTTTTAACGATTTTTAGTTCTTTCTGAACACATTTAAGTCATTTTGGACAATTTTTGAAAAACTTTGGACAAACGTTTTCTGTAATTTGTGTAATTCCAAACAAATTAGCAGTAATTTCAGATCTTGACTGTTTGGTGCACTTTGAGGAAACTTTGGAGGATCTTTAAGAAGCAGTTTAATGTTAAAAATCATTAATAACTTCTAAATGTTCTTGAACTGGAGGCGGATGGTTCTCCTGTGTTCTGGTCCACTTCTCTTCAGTCATTCTTGTGTTTTTTTTGGGACTCTCAGGACAGTCAGAGAAGCCGGAGGAGTCGGTTCTGTCGGATCAGTCTCCAGTGTCCTCCGGAGTGGATTCTGGACAGCAGAGTCCGGTTTCTCCAGAGAACAGGAAAACCCACCGAGGCATCAAGAAGCTCTGGGGGAAGTAAGTCCAGAAGATCTGCAGAAATCATCTCAGACTGAATCCTTCCTGAAACTCTGACTGTTTCCTCAGGATCCGTCGCAGTCAGTCCGGCAGTCCGGTCCAGGTCCACGATGCCGACATGGGAGACTTCAAGAGAGGAGGCTTCAGAGCTACAGCTGGACCTCGACTGGCCCGGTCCGGGAGAACACGGTACCGGAACACGCTAAAACACCGGACAGAACTTTACCTCAACCACCAAACATGGAGACCAACGATGTTCTGATGTTCTCCTGTTCTCCTGTTTCAGGGATCTGAAGACGCCGTTCTCCAAGTGGAGTTCCGAGCAGGTCTGTGATTGGCTGGAGGACGTCGGGCTGGGTCAGTACGGGATTCTGGGTCGACAGTGGATCAGCACCGGACAGACGCTGCTGTCGGCGAGTCCTCAAGACTTGGAGAAGGTAAACTTCTGATATATGTTTGGGAAACCAACCAGAACCTCCTCAGAACATCTGGTTCTTCATCTCCAGTAACTTCATCAATGATCAGAGTTTTACCTTCATATTTCCAGAGTTTCAGGTCTTTGAAGTCCATAGATGAGAGCATCCCCTGGAGGAAGTTCTAGAGTCGACCTACCAACAACTCTAGAACTTTCTCCAGGGGACGTTCTCCTTTCTTGCATCCTGTCTTTAAGTTTAGTCTTTAGTTTCGGCTCTTTTTGGAGTGATTTTGTGTCTTTTTGTGGTTATTTTGCATGTTTCTTGTGCCAAATTTGAATTTTTGTCACAATTTCACCTGTTTTGTGGTTGTTTTGTGGGTTGGTCTTTTTTGTGGTTATCCTGGGCATTTTTCCTGGCATATTTGAATCTTACATGGTAGTTTAGGATCTTTTTGAGGTGATTTTCCAGCTTTTTTTAAGCTATTTTAGTTGCAATGTTTTCCCCAGAACTCAGATGTGTTTCTCCTCCTAAATGTCATGGTTTATCTGCTGGACTGATGAAGTTCTGAGGCTCAGAAATGATGGAAAAAGTCCATTAAAAAGTGATAAATCTGGACCCTCCTCTATGGACTTCAAGGACCTGGAAGTCTGGGAATATTCCCAGTCTGAAGGTAGAACTCTGATACTTTAGATGAAGAACCAGATGTTCTGAGGAGGTTCTGGTGGAGGTTTGCCAGATTTCTTAGATTTTCTGTGGGATGTTTCAGATAAATCAGGTTTTCTGAACCGTTTCTACCTGATGGCTTCACCTCCACCAGCTGCTCTTCCCTCCGTTCTTCTTGTCTAATCGATGATTCTTTCCGTCCGTCTCCTCGGCTTTTAGTTTCGCTTGTCGCTGCCGATCCGTCGCCTCTTTAGTTTCGCCTTCAGTCTGTCGCTTTGTTCACCTCAAACCTCCCTGAACCTCCGAGTCTCTGCCATCAGGGTGATTTAATCAGATGATCCAGTCCCTCCTCAGGGGAACCGGACCGGACCGGACCAGGATGAGCTGTTTCTGTGTTTGTGTGTCTACAGGAGCTGGCGATGAAGAATCCTCTCCACAGGAAGAAGCTGCAGCTGAGCATCAAGACGTTCAGCAGCAAACATCCAGAGAAGTCTTCAGAACTGGACTACATCTGGGTGACTCGTACGTACCGAGACAGAACCAGAACCCGATCCTGTTCTGAAGGTCCTTCAGGTCCAAACGCTGCTGTTGTGTGTTTCAGGTTGGCTCGACGACATCGGCCTCCCTCAGTACAAAGACCAGTTCAACGAAGGCCGAGTGGACGGACACATGCTGCAGTACCTGACCGTGGTGAGCTGATCCGGTGATGCCGAGGTTTTAGGGTTTTTAGAGAGGGTTCAGGACCAAATCAGAAGCAACAAGATCAGAAAAACTGAGACTGAAATGGTCATTTTGTTGTATTATTCTTCGGAGCAGTCTTTTTTGGAGTGGTTTAGTTCCTTTAACATCTCAAAATGTATTTTTTTCCTTGTTTAGGGCCATTTTTTGTCCCCATTTCCATTTCCATCCTTTCGTAGCTTTTTGTAGCTGCTAAAATTGCAATTATTTTGTGCGTCTTCATGGTCATTTCACTTTCCTTTGTGGTTGTTTGACGTCTTTTTGTGGTTGACATCTTTGTGCGGTTGTTTTGCTTGTTTTTGTTGTCTTCTGCTTCTCAACATGGTTATTTCATGTCTCTGTGGTTGTTTTGTTTATTTGTAGTATTTTGTGTATCTTTGCATTAGTTCAGATTTTTTTTTGGTCAGTTTTTGTGTCAAGTTATTTTTGCATCTGTCTGTAGTTCCTTCTTAAGTCTCTTTGTAGGAGCCTTGTGTTTTTTTCTGGAGCATCTTTTGGACTTGTTTGGGTTCTGTTTGCAGTTGTTTTGTGTGCTCTGGTGGTCATTCTGTTTCTTCTCTATGGTTGTCTTGTGTCTCTTTGTAATCACTTGGTGTCTTTTTTCAGTTTTTTATGTCTCTTTGTGGTTGTCTAGCTTCTTTTCACAAATATTTTGCTAGTATTTTTGGTCATTTTAAAACCTACAATGTGTTATTGTGTCTTTCTATATTCATTATTTCTCTTCGTCATCGTTCTGAATCTCTTTCGAGTCATTGTGTGTGTCATCTTGTGTCTCTTTGTGATCACTTTCCATCTGTTTCATACCTTTTTGTCTCTATAATCAGCTGTCTTCTTGTTGTAAACTATAACATGCATCAGACCTAAATCAGGGTTATTGCATCATTTAAAGCCTTTTCTGCATTAAGTTCCTGAGGATTTAAAGTGCTGAAACATCTCCTCGGTGTTCTCTCCACATCAGAACGACTTGTTGTTCCTCAAAGTGACCAGCCAGCTGCATCACCTCAGCATCAAATGTGCCATCCACGTCCTGCACGTCAACAAGTTCAACCCCAACTGTCTGAAACGAAGACCTGGAAACGAGGTACTGCTCACCGTTTTTATTCTCCTGTCATCGTTCCTAAACTTACGATGCTTGGTATCTCCAAACTTTAGATCATGTTTTACATCTGACAACAAATAACTGCAATATTACAATGTTAAGCTACAGAACCACACATCATGCGTGATTAGTTCACGGACAAGTTTTTAGAAGAACTACACTCTAGTCGCTAAAGCCATCAGCTTGTGCAGCTTTACTCTGCTCCCAGTGCTCCTGCAACACTAGTAACCTCAGTGGAAATGCCATTTTGTACCTTTAAAAACCAAAACCACACCAAGTTTAAAGTTGCTGCTAAAGTGGTCCCTTTGTGCAGCTTCGCTCTGCTCCCAGTGCTCCTGCAGCACTCAGAGGAACCAGTTCAAGGACCGCTGTAAAGCTGAAAATCTGGTGATTCCTTCCTGTTTGTTTTTGTAATTTTGCTTTACCTGCTGGCAGGTTTGAAAAGGATGTAAATGTTTTTTATACAATCACAACAGCAAGCAGGAGGAACTGCCAGGTATTCAGCTTTACAACGGTCTTTGAACTAATCACACATGATGTGTGGTTCTGTAGGTTAAAGCTGTGATAAATGCCACAGAAAGTAGAAGAACACAGGAGTTGTTTTTAGTATTTAGAGTACGTTGTGTTTGTGTGTTTCAGAACCAGTTCAGTCCCAGTGAGGTGGTCCAGTGGTCCAACCACAGAGTCATGGAGTGGCTGAGGTCCGTGGATCTGGCAGAATACGCTCCCAACCTGAGGGGCAGCGGCGTCCACGGAGGCCTGATAGTGAGTTCATGTCAGCACGGAGTTTATGGAACCAAAAAAAAGACATTATTCTGGCTTTGTGTGTCTCATTTGTGTTGTTTTGTTTAATTTTTGCCATGTCTCATTTTGTGTTGTCGTTGTTTTGTGTCTCATGTTGTGTCGCTCTTGTCATTTCATGTCTCATTTTTGTCTCATTTATATTATTTTGTCTCTCATATATGTAATTTTGTGTCTCGTTTGTGACATTTTGTCTCATTTTTACGATGTCTCATTTTTGCCATGCGTGTCATTTTGTGTACAGTTTGTCATTTTTGTGCCAGTTTGTGTCTTGTTTTATCATATTGTGTCGCTCGTCATTTCATGTCTCATTTTTGCCGCTTTGTCTCATTTGTGTCATTTTGCCTCAGTTTTCCCAGTGCTGTCTCATTTTTGTCTTGTTTGTGTCATGTCTTGTTTTTGCCAACTTGTCTCATTTTGGCCATTTTGTGTCTCATTTTGTGCCATGTATGGTTTGTGCTCTGCCAGATGCTGGAGCCTCGGTTTAACTCAGAGACGCTGGCGATGCTGCTGAACATCTCGCCTCAGAAAACGCTGCTGAGACGCCACCTGAACACCAACTTCAACAGTCTGGTGGGAGTTCAGGCTCAGCAGGAGAAGAGGGAGTACATGGAGGCGGCGGGATACACCCCCCTCAGCATCACTGCCAAAGTCAAGGTAGGAAAACAGGAGAAAATAGATCCATTATGTAATAAATAATGCTGCTTTATGGGAGCACACGCTCGGTTAACCTTCATGTGGGATAGAAAGCACCTTAATCCGTGGTGAGGCCTCGGTGCGTCGGCTCGGTTTAATCTCTGGGAGCAGAGTAAAGCCGGACCGCTTTGCTCCTCCTCACTGCTTTAAGACTCAGCCTCATCTCTAAGTCCTTCTGCTGAAGAAAAAAACTGAAGAATAATCCACCAGAAGAAACACAATTCAAACTCACAGCTGACCCATTTATGACCCGGGACACTCACATCTTAAATTTCTTAAGAAACTCCGCCAACATTTATGGTTTTGTAATTTAAGCTGCTATGCAAAGTAGACTGTGGATCTAAAAAACAGAAAAAGGTTTGTTTATGAGCATTTGTGGATTTCCTGCCTGAGGGCAGCAGCCACCGAGTGATAAAGTGCTCTGTGATATTATCAAAGTGGCTTTTGTCAGCAAGAGGAAGCTTAAAGGAAACATTTATAGAAGCAGCCGCCTGGTTTCACTTCTGCAGCAAAGGCAGAGGAAATGCTCGAATGTGTTGAGAGCAGGCAATCATTGTCATGTACACCTCACAGCGTGGGTGTTACTGCAGGGTGAAAGGCTATTTACTCTACTTTCATCTCTGTTTTGTTCCCAAATATGAAGTACAATCAAAAAATTTTGCCTCTAAAAATTAAAATGCGTACTAGATTTAAAGTTAGCCGATAAAGTGATCACTATGTGCAGTTTTGCTCTGCTCCCAGTGCTCATGCAAGACTTACAACATTCCCTGGAAGTCCTATTTTGTACCTTTAAAAATCTAAAATTGTACTAGATTTAAAGTTAGCCGCTAAAGCAGTCCCTTTGTGCAATTTTAATCTGCTCCCAGAGCTCCTCCAACACTTGTAACCTTGATGAAAGTCGTGTTCCTTTAAAAATCTAAAACTACACTATATTTAAAGTTAGCCACTAAAATAGTCATCTTGTGCAACTTTTCTCTGCTCCTAGTGCTCCTGCAGCACTTGTAACCTCAGTGGAAGTCCTGTTTTATACGTTTAAAAATCAAAAATTGTACCAGATTTAAAGTTAGCCACTAAAATGCCTTCCTTGTGCAGCCTTACTCTGCTCCCAGTGCTCTTGTAACACTTTTTAACCTCCCTGGAAATCTTGTTTTTTACCTTTAAAAATGAAAACCACACCAGATTTAAAATTAGCTGCTAAAGTAGTCACTTTGTATAGCTTTACTCTGCTACCGGTGCTCCTGCAACACTTGTAACTTTGATGGAAGTCCTGGTTTGTACCTTTAAAAAACAAAAACTGTACCTTATTTAAGTTAGCCTCTAAAGTAGTCCCCTTGTCCAGCTTTGCTCTGCTCCCTGAACTTATGCAACACTTGTAACCTCAATAGAAGCCCTGTTTTGTACCATTAAATAAGGTGCAATTTTTGATTTTTAAAGGTACAGAACAGGCCTGCCAGGGTGGTTACAAGTGTGGGATGAGCTCTTGGAGCAGAGTAAAGCTGCACAAGTGAGGCACTTTAGCAACTAACTTTGAATCCAGTTAGTTCGTTAGATTTCTTAAGTTGTAGCGCCCCCTGGAAGTCGTATTTTGTTGTCCTTGCTCTAAGTTGAACGTATTTCACAGGTAGACAGCTAGCTAACAGCATGTCGTCCTCAAAAACCTAAAAACTTTTCTTTGATTTAATGGAGAATCAACCTAAACTGTTTTGACACAATTGAGGAGATTCAGTTCACATTGCAGAAGACTGTTGACATGCTAACAGAACGGGACTTCCAGGGAGTATTATTCCCTCCAAACATCACATCTGTACATGATATTTTATAGGATGAAGAGCGATTAAAAGGTTCTGAGACATATGTACTAAAATCAGAAACCATAGCTAATTAAATTTGTCCACTAAAGCGGTCCTCTTGTGCAGCTTCACTCTGCTCCCAGTGCTCCTGCAACACATATTCAACCCATAAACAACACTGTGTTAAAATACTTTTTATCTCTTGTTTCCTGCAGCCAAAGAAGTTGGGTTTCTCCAACCTGACCCACCTGAGGCGGCGCCGTCCAGACGAATCCACGGATTACGTTTGTCCCATCGAGTCGTCGTCGCCTCAGTCGGCGCTGAACGGCGTACAGATGCGACCTTACGCCGGCTTCAGGGGCCTCAGCCCGATTCTGGACCGAGAGCCGGACCGGTCCAGGGACCAGGTGGGGCTCCAGGACGGCAGGGCTGACCCGTCTCCATGACGACGGCAACGACATGGACTGTGATGTCGCTTTCCGTCAGCCAATCAGCCGTCTCCGCTACTGCTTCCTCTGCTTGCAGCCCATAATACCTCAGACCCTCCCCACCCCTCTAAACCCTCCCGACCCGGTGCCTTAACTCAGAGACGCCCGATAAACCCGCCATGCTGCAGGGCGACCGACTCCACAATCACTTGAAGTTTTCCAGTCCGATGCCTGAACCAACTAACCCGACCTCCAGCCTGTGCCATGACCCGACCCACCTCCAGAACCTCCTGTCCAGTATTACTCCTCTGTTCTAACAGCCACATGGTTTTATATACACCGATAAGCATCAGCATTCTGACCACTGACAGGTGAAGTGAACAGCATTGATCATCCTGGTTCTATGGGGGTGTTCTGCTGCAAAACGTTGGATTTTGGCGTCCATATTGATGACACTTAGACATCCAAATAAACGTCCCTGAACAAACACACTCCTCCATGCAAATGGGTTTTCTGAATGTCCCTGGCCTACCCCCACAGGAAAATGCACCCCGCCACTTCACAAAAACATCAATCAGGAACATCATGAGGAACATGACAGTTGCCCAGGATGTTGATTTGACCTCCAAACCTGCTAGACTCCATTCTGATCAAGCTTCAACAGGATGCAGTGGAACACGTTTGATTCCCAGAGGAACCACTGCAACCCAGAGTACCCAAAGATCCACTGGTCCAGACCCCATTGGACGCCCTGAGAAGTCCTCTGGTCCAGGCTCAATGGTTCAGAACATTTTTGAGGGACCTCCATGGCGTTAGGCAGGTGGTCAGAATGTTGTGCCTGATCGGTGTGTATCAGCATCTTTAACTCCTAATTTTCTAACAGTTTGAATTCAGGTCTGAGATGAACTTGTGCAATATTTGCATAACATTATGGAGGGTTATTTTATTTAATATTTATGTCACTGCAATCATAAAACAGCATGTTACGCCTGGAGACCTGAGGTGGTGATTTTGTACTTGTTATTTTCATATTTTGACTGTAATAGTATTTTTATAGCAAAGACTATCTGATGACAGAAACTACATGTGGTTATGTAAATGTAAAGATCTATCAAACCATTTAATAAACAAAATTATATGAGTGTAAAGTCGACTCCTTTTTATCCAAAAAGTTAAATGTGTTTTTAATGAGAAGACGTACAATAGATGCTGTTTTTCTCTGATTAAATAAATAAACAGACACGTGGAGGATATAAATAACCTTCATCATCACTAACCTGCTTCCATCATCATCATCCTCATCATCATGGCTGCTTATGACACCGGCTTCCCCCCCTCCTCCAAGATGGCCGACCGTCATCACCATGGTAACCCGTTGGAGATGCATGTTGCTCAGTGTGCAGCTGCAGGTTCAGACCTCGTGCGCAGCCACAAACATGCATTGGTTCATTTAATCATGTTTTTAGAAGGTTAAGTCCAAACATGATGTGACTTTAGCTGCTTCATACGTGTTCCGTGTTCATGTTCATTACAGATTGCGACCGCCGAGGGAACCGTCCTGCAGATAGAAGCTCTGTCAGAAAGCATCAACAACCTCACAGTAAGCTGCTGCTCAACGACTCGTGAAGCCGAGTCTCTCCGGGTTTCTGCCCGTTTTGTCACGACTTTGAGTTGCTCAGTCGGAGAGAATCTGAGAAAGAAACCTCATTAGAACAACGCTGATCTGAGAAACAAACACCGATGTTGAATCTGATGCTTCCGGTTTTTATCGGTAGCAGAAGCCACAGCTGGTTTTCCTGCTGACATGGTGTTAGTAACTGAACCCTTTAGGAAGAAATTAGAATAAATATCATTAAAAACATTCAAAATTTCACTGACTATAAATAGTATTCATCCCTCTTTGAAAGTTCTCTGTAATTGCATTTCAAAATGACATACTAAACTATGACGTTTGTCATATTTTGGACGACATACTATGATGTTCTTGGTGACATTTTGGACGACATACTAAACTATGACGTTTTTCTCACATTTTGGACGACATACTAAACTGACGTTTTTGGTCACATCTTGAATGACATTCTAACCTATGACCTTTTTGACAACATTTTGGATGACAGAGGAAACTATGCCGTTTTTGGTGTCATTATGGACCAGATACTACACTATGACATTTTTGGTGACATTTGAATAACATACAAAACTATGACATTTTTGGTCACATTTTGGATGACATACTAAATTATGATGTTTTTGGCAACATTTTGGACCACATACTAAACTATGCCGTTTCTGGTGTCATTATGGACGACATCCTCAACTATGACATTTTTGGTGACATTTTGGATGACATTCTAAATTGAAGTTTTTGTATTTTTTGATTGACATACTGAACTATGACGTTTTTCTCATATTTTGGTTGACATACTACACTATGACGTTTTTGGCCACATTTTGAACAACATTCTAACCTATGACGTTTTTAACGACATTTTGGACCACATACTAAAGTATGCCGTTTTTGGTGTCGTTATGGATGACATCCTCAACTATGACATTTTTGGTGACATTTTGAACAACATACTAAACTTTGACGTTATTGGTGACATTTTGGACGGCATACTCAACAATGACGTTTTTCTCTTATTTTGGACAACTATGACGTTTTTGTCTTTTATTGGACGACATACTAAAATGTCACGTTTTCGTCATATTTTGGACGACATGCTAAACTATGACGTTTTTGTCTTTTATTGGACGACATACTAAACTATGATGTTTTTGTCTTTTATTGGACGACATACTAAACTATGGCGTTTTTTGCGACATTTTGGACGACATGCTAAACTATGACGTTTTTGTCACATTTTGGACGACATACTAAACTATGACGTTTTTGTCTTTTGTTGGACGACATACTAAACTATGACGTTTTTGTCTTTTGTTGGACGACATACTAAACTATGACGTTTTTGTCACATTTTGGACGACATACTAAACTATGACGTTTTTGTCACATTTTGGACGACATACTAAACTATGACGTTTTTGTCTTTTGTTGGACGACATACTAAACTATGACGTTTTTGTCACATTTTGGACGACATACTAAACTATGACGTTTTTGGTGACATTTCGGACGACATACTAAACTATGACGTTTTTGGTGACATTTCGGACGACATACTAAACTATGACGTTTTTGTCACATTTTGGACGACATACTAAACTATGACGTTTTTGGTGACATTTCGGACGACATACTAAACTATGACGTTTTTGGTGACATTTCGGACGACATACTAAACTATGATGTTTTTGGCGACATTTTTGACCACATACTAAACTATGATATTTTTTGTGACATTTTCGATGACATGCTCAACAATGACGTTTTTGTCTTATTTTGGACAACTATAACGTTTTTGTCTTTTATTGAACGACATACTAAACTACGACATTTTTCTCATATTTTGGACAACATACTAAACTGACATTTTTGATTACATTTTGTATGACATATTAAACTATGACATTTTTTGCCACATTTTGGACAACATACTAAACTGACGTTTTTGGCAACGTTTTGGTAGACATACTAAACTATGACGTTTTTGGTGACACTTTGGACGACATACTAAACTATGACGTTTTTGGTAACATTTTGGATGACATATTTAACTGTGGGTTGCTCAGTGGAGTAGTGGTTAGCACTTTCACCTTCCAGCAAGAAGATCCCTGGTTTGAATCCCGGGGTGGGCCTGGGATCTTTCTGCATGGAGTTTGCATGTTCTCCCTGAGCGTGCGTGGGTTTTCTACGGGCACTCCGGCTTCCTCCCACAGTCCAAAAATATGCTGAGGTTAATTGAGTACTCTAAATTGCCTGTAGGTGTGAATGTGAGTGTGACTGTCTGTCTGTATATGTAGCCCTGTGACAGACTGGTGACCTGTCCAGGGTGTCCCCTGCCTTCACCCGAGTCAGCTGGGATAGGCTCCAGCACCCCCCGCGACCCTAGTGAGGATAAAGCGGTGTATAGAGGATGGATGGATATTCAACTGTGACGTTTTTGTCTTTTATTGGACGACATACTAAACTATGACGTTTTTGGCCACATACCAAACCATTATGTTTTGGTGTCATCAAGGACGACATACTAAACTATGACGTTTGTCATAATTGGACGACATACTAAACTGACGTTTTTGGCGACTTTTAAAAAAATAAAATTTTGTTTTTGCCATTTCGTCTTTGTTTGGATAATTGTGGTGAAGGCAGACAGGAAACGGGTAGAAGAGTAGTTGGAAGACATGCAGCAAAGGGCAGGAATTAAACCCGGGCTGCTGCGTCGGAGACCAGCCCCTGTACACGGGTCGCCCACTTAACCTGTTGAGCTATATGGGCGCCCTTTGGTGGTATTTTGGACGACATACTAAACTGTGATGTTTCTTGTGACACTTTGGATGACATACTACACATAGGAGGCGGCATGGATCAGTGGGTAGAGTGGCCGTCTTATAACTGGAAGGTTGCTGGTTCGATCCTCAGCCCGTTGAGCTCACGTCAAGGTGTCCCTGAGCAAGACACCGAACCCTAATTGCTCCTGATGGGTTGTGGTTAGCGCCTTGCATGGCAGCTTCCACCACCAGTGTGTGAATGGGTGAATGTCATGTATCATGTAAAGCACTTTGGATAAAAGCGCTATATAAATACAACCATTTACACGATTACGTTTTTGGTGACACACTAAAGTATGACACTTTTGGTGAAATTTGACAACCTACTACACCATGACATTTATCATATTTTGGACGACATATTTAACTGACATTTATCACATTTTGGACGATATGTTAAATTTCCCCATTTTGGAAAGGGTCCTTCACTGGAATCGAACCTGTGTCTTTGACACTACATTGTTTTTGAGTCGCCTTCTTAACCAGTTGAGCTACCCTGGCACATCAGTTTCTCTAGTTGGACAACATACTGAACTATGAAATTTTGGACAGCATACTACACTGTGACATTTTGTCATAGTTTGTAGGACATATTTTACTGTGACGTTTTTGGTGCCATACTAAACTATGACATTTTTTTCATGTTGTGGACGACATACTAAACTATGACGTTTTTGTCTTTTATTGGAAGACATACTAAACTACGACATTTTTGGTGTCATTATGGACGACATACTAAACTACGACATTTTTGGTGTCATTATGGACGACATACTAAACTACGACATTTTTGGTGTCATTATGGACGACATACTAAACTTTGACGTTATTGGTGACATTTTGGATGACATCCTAAACTATGACATTTTTGGTAACATTTTGGATGACATACTAAACTATGATGTTTTTGTCTTTTATTGGATGACATACTAAACTATGACGTTTTTGGCCACATATCAAACTGTTATGTTTTTGGTGTCATCAAGGACGACATACTAAACTATGACGTTTGTCATAATTGGACGACATACTAAACTGACGTTTTTGGCGACTTTTTTAAAAAATATATCTTGTTTTTGCCATTTTGTCTTTATTTGGATTATTGTGGTGAAGGCTAACAGGAAACAGGGTAGAAGAGTAGTGGGAAGACATGCAGCAAAGGGCAGGAATTGAACTCGGGCTGCTGCACATGGGTCGCCCACTTAGTCTTTTGAGCTATACGGGCGCCCCCTGGTAGCATTTTGGACGACATACTAAACTATGACGTTTTTGGTGAAATTTGACAACCTACTACACCATATTTAACTGATGTTTTTGGTACCATACTGGACTATGGCATTTGTCACATCTTGGACGATATGTTAAATCTCCCCATTTTGGAAAGGGCAATTCACTGGAATCGAACCTGTGTCTTTGACACTATACTGCTTTTGAGTCGCCTTCTTAACCAGTTGAGCTACCCTGGCACATCAGTTTCTCTTGTTGGACAACATACTGAACTATGCTATTTTGGATCACATCCTCAACTATGACATTTTGGATGACGTATTAAACTATGACATTTTTGGGTGAAATTTTGGACAGCATACTACACTGTGACATTGTCATATTTTGTAGGACATATTTAACTGTGACATTTTTGGTGCCATACTAAACTATGACATTTTTGTCATGTTGTGGACGACATACTAAACTATGACATTTTTGTCATGTTGTGGACGACATACTAAACTATGACATTTTTGTCATGTTGTGGACGACATACTAAACTATGACATTTTTGTCTTTTATTGGAAGACATACTAAACTACGACATTTTTGGTGTCATTATGGACGACATACTAAACTATGACATTATTGATGACATTTTGGATGACATACTAAACTATGACATTATTGATGACATTTTGGATGACATACTAAACTATGACATTATTGATGACATTTTGGACAACATACTACACTGTGACGTTTTGTCATATTTTGGACGACATATTTAACTGTGACGTTTTTGGTGACATTGTTACGGGGGGCTCTGTAGAACCCAGGCGCAGACAAAGAGACTGGCATAAATGATTAATTGAAGGGGTTTTATTAAACAAGAAACCAAAATAATACATAAACGGAGAGCTGAACTGGGGCTACACTAAATTCTATGAATTAACTCTGGGATTGCAAGAACGGTAGTCTACGATATAAAACAGCTTTAACACAACATAGCCAAGTAGAGGTACTCAGACTATGGGGGAACTGACAACCAAATGTCAGTTCTCTTCCTCTCTGCAAGTTGCAGGGAGAGAGAGAGACATGAGGGAGAGGTGACAGACAGGGAACCAAAAAGGCAGGACAAAAAATGGGAAATCTTTAACAACTCCGTGGATCCAGACTATGAGCCGCATCAATGCCAATATCTAATCACTTGGTCCTTGTGTCATTTCTGACCTTCCCTGAAAATTTCATCCAAATCCATAATGAGTAATGTTGCAGACGGACAGACAGACAGATTTACAAACTTACGCCGTTCCTTGGTGGAGCCTTCAAAAGTCAAAATCAGCTTTTTAGAGGAGTAAATACTTTTTAGAGAGTTTATAACGGTTTTATTGAAAGAGTTTGAATTCACTTCCTTGTTTATGGTTTGTAGATGCAGACATGTCCCATTTATCAACAAAAATTACTGCTTTAGACCTTAAAAAACAATGAATTCACTGATGTTCTTCACCAAAGCAGAGCTAAACTGTTTTACACCCGTGCAATGCTGTGGTGGAACACAAAAGAAAAGAAAAAATAATCGATTTATAAACTTTTTTTTAAACCATGAAACATATTAGAACGGCTGAAATGATCAGACAACAGACCAGACAAATCACCATGATGGAAACTGTTGCATCCAGATCCGTTAGAGCACTGAAAGAATGAAGGTAAATTAGATTATTTATTCCACCTAAGAAGAAGAGTTATGTGACGATCAGCGTGTGTGAATCCTTCCTCTGTTACCAACATCACTCAGAAACAGACTCAGGGATTTAAAGGAAGTTTTCAGGGTCGGTCAGAAATGACACAAGGACCAAATGATTAGACTTCAGCAGTGATACGGCTTAAAGTTTGGATCCACGGATTTGTGAAGGATTTCCCATTGAGGTAGCGGCACAGCGTCTCATAGCAGCACGGTAACCATGGCAACAAATGAACGTTACCTCAGCGGCCTGCTGACGATCACATGATTGTTATCCTACAACAAATCTACGTCTGTGGACGTATTGGAAATGACACAAGGAACAGTTGATTAAATTGTGGGGGTGTTTCTGAGTTCCATCAATTCCTGTCGCTGGCTACATATTTAGGTCACGCGATTCGGTATGTACACATGCAGAACACACACCAGTCTTGGTGGAGGACTGCACTCTCTCAGTGCTGTTCTTGTTAGTTGACGTGACAAGCCGTGAGCGTGTGTGTGTGAACATGTGTGTGCCAGGATGTGAAATTAACTTTTGGAGCCACTAACAGATATGTACAAATATGATTCATTCAATAGTAAATGATCATTTTGTGCCGCAAATCTACCAACCACTTCATGTTAAACCGGTATCTGGCTGCTGCTAATTTCCCACCGTGGTGCCAGCTTTTGTGGAAATGGGTTGGAACGTTAAATAATTAATTTCAGAATAAATATTGTCAATTACAGTGTTGAAACATGTTCTACAAGCTGGAAAAATGCAGCTTTTTAGCAATTGTCACTGTCTCCCACAATTTAATCACAACAAATAAGCTTAAAACATTGCAACTTTTATCACAATTTTTTAGAAAAACTGCTGCGAATTCAGGCATTTTCGGCCGCAACAATCACGAAAAACACCCACAAAATCCTGGAAGGACTGATAAATACTTTTAAAAGGTGCTGTTTTACTATTATTATTTGAAAAGTTTGATTTCAATGTAAAACATTTAAGATTTAAACATGATTTTAACTGTATAGGGCCTAACACTGAGAATTAAACTGCTCATTTAAAATTGCAGAAATAATTTGTCACTAATTAATGAAGCTGACTGAAAGTAATAAAGCAGACCTTCAGAGATGTCACAGCATGAAAAGCACAGGTGTTATTATTAACAGTAATCATGAGGATGTATGCAGAGATGAGCTCGTTAACAGTGGCAAGAGAAACCAACAGTTGCAGCTTAGCTTAGCATAAATACCAAGAAACAGCTAGCCTGGTTCTGTCTATTGATAAATCTACCTACAAGCAACTCAGTTATATGAGATCTTCCTCCTATGGGATGAATTTAAAGACTTTCCTTCATTTCAGACCCAACAAGAACTAAATTAAAATTCTCAACCTGTGCTTTTCCCTCTGTGACCAATCACAACGTCTGCTGATTTTTGTTGTTTTTTGTTGCCCATTCTGCATTGAAACAGCTTTGCTCTGACTTGGGATCATTTCTGTACATCCTTCATGTTGTTTTCTGTCTGTAGACATCTTTTCTTATGGTGCTGAATTCAAAAATCACATTCTCTATAAATTTTGGCCACAATCTGGATGTTGCTTCATTAAAGTCTAGGCCCCTTGTATCATTAATCAAAAACCTCCTCAGAACTATTTTATTCTTCATCTCCAGTAGCTTTATTAATGATCACAGTTCTACCTTCATACTGTGGACATTTCCAGAGTTCCAGGTCCTTGAAGTTCATAGAGGAGAACATCCCCTGTAGAAAGTTCCAGAGTAAACCTACCGTTGTCGGTAGGTCTACTCTAGAACTTTCTCCAGGTATTGGTTGGTCTACTCTAGAACTTTCTCCAGCTGTCGGTAGGTCTCCTCTGGAACTTTTTCCAGCTGTCGGTATGTCTACTCTAGAACTTTCTCCAGCTGTCGGTAGGTCTACTCTAGAACTTTCTCCAGCTGTCGGTAGGTCTACTCTAGAACTTTCTCCAGTTGTCGGTAGGTCTACTCTAGAACTTTCTCCAAGGGACGTCCTCCTTTCCTGCTTCCAGTCTTTAAGTTTAGTCTCACTTAGAACATTCAGAACTAGAGACACCCAGGTACTTGAAGTCCATAGAGGTAGGTGAAAATGATGGAAAAAGTCCATTAAAAAGTGATACATCTGGACCCACTTCTATGGAACACTGGAAATATTCTCAGTCTGAAGGTAGAACTCTGGTCATTAATCAAGTTACAGGAGAAGAAGAACCAGATGATTATGAGGAGGCTAAATGGACCCTAGAATGAATATTCTGATCCCAGCTCAGTAGCAAACACTGAGCTAACTGCTGAGCTAATGCTAACCCACTACAACTCCCATGATGCTTTGCCTCCAGTACCTGCTCGGGCACGACGAACTGAGGAAGGAGATGAGACGAGCTCAGACGGCGCTAGTTTGAAGACGACGACTTGCTGATGTTGTCGATTGACCAGAGACCTGCAGAAACACCTGGAGCCGGCTAACACCTCGAGTCAGCTAACAAATGGAGTCAGCTAACAGCTGGGGCTGGCTAACACCTGGAGCTGGCTAACACCTGGAGCTGGCTAACATTTACAGCAAGCTAAGACTTGGAGCCGGTTAATATCTGTAGCCGGCTAACACCTGGAGCCGGCTAACACCTGGAGCCGACTGACACCTGGAGCCGGCTAACACCTGGAGCTGCTGATGCCTCGTTAACACCTACAGAGGACTCTGAAACACAAACAGACTTAACACAATGTTGAGAACAGTAAAACTTCTCATTTTTAGTTTCTATAACAACAAACTGAACAAATAGAGCCATTACTGACTTTCTTGTTTTTTACAGCTTCCCTTGTTTCTCTGCAATGACCCTTTACTGATCCTACTGACTACTGTGGATGGTGCTGATATTTAAAGAGGGAGAACAGAGTCCGATGAACCTTGTTGAACAGTAAAAGCTAAGTAGTACACATGAAGTTTAAGGTATAAAATCTTCTACAAATGAAGATTTAGCCATTTTTTAAAAGACAACAGCAGCTAAATTTATCAGCATGTTGAAATAAGTTATTAGAGCCGTTAGTGATACTTAGAGAGTTTGTTTTGTGCAAACATGAAAGAAGAAAGGTGATCGGTCAGTTTAGGTGACATGAGGTTTGTGTTCAAGAAGAGTTTTTGCTCTTTAGCGCAGGAAAGAGGATGCTATGACTGATATTATGGATAGAATTATACATAATACAGAAACAGATGTACAGAATTGTGTGTTTTTTTTGGCTGCATGTAAGAAAAAATGTTGTGAAACGAGTATGCTTTAGAAATACATGCAAATTATTAAACGGATTATCAATTAAATTCATACAAAGTGCAGAAAAGAGAACAATAAATAAATAAAAAACAGTATTTGGTGCAACCAAACAGCAGCAGTTCTCATTTCTAAATGAAGCAAATCTGCAGGTTTTGTTTTTTTAAAGCCAATTAAGTTTCCTCAGACTGAAAACAGTCCAGTACTTCAACACTTTATAAAAACTTTGTGATAAATTTTTGAATTTTTTGCCAATGTAAACTCTAAATAAACGTTTTTGTGAATCATATGAAGTCTCTAAAACTGTTGCAGACATGGATCTGTATCTGCATGTTGGGTTTTTTTGCTGATATTAATGTTTTAATACAGAAAAGTTTGTAGATGTTTGAGGTAATTTATATAAAAAACCTCCCCAGAGACACTGACGGGTTTTATTAACCTGCAAAATGTTCTGTTTAGTACATATGTAGCTCTTTAAAATACATTTCAAGGTGCTCTGATTAATGTATAAATATCAAAAACCAATCAGATCAATCAATAGAATTAACTCTACAGAGAGTTTTAGTGTCTTTTAACTTCATTTTTTGAGGAGGTTTACAGAAGATTAATTCACTGATTGGGTTCATCTTCACAGCTCTAATCAGACTTATTGATTTTAGCCACAGCAGGAAGTAGGGTTTTCTTTTTCAATAAAACAAAGAAAAACTCAGATAAACTCAATTCAACAGCTAATGAGACATGTTACCTTCACAAATTTGAAAAAATATGGTAACTATTTTGGAAATCTGCTCCAAATAAATGCTAACGTGTTCATGTCTGCTAGATGTTTATTGGTACACCAAATCAACTGAATAAGACGATAATATTTCAGTGTTTACATCCTGTTCAGCTGCTTCAAATGGTGAAAAACAGGATATCATTGCTGCTTTCTGAGATCTTTACTGAATATTTTGTGTTCATGATGGTTCATTTGACCCTTTCTCTCCTCTTTTTGTTTGTCCAGAACCGTTTTCATTCCTGTTTTAGTATGACAAGCTTAGGAAAGATAAGAAAAATCTACTTTTGTAAATTAAACACATGATGGCATAAATGACACCAGATTGGTACGATAAGTTGTGATGTTTGGTTTAGAAAATAAAACTGATAAAAACAGTCCTTTGAGTGGTAAATGAATCAGAAGGCCAACTTCAGGATACTACAAGAACAGAAATATACTGCTGTTTGTACTACACCTGAATTCAGTTATATAACTTCATAAAAGACCAACTTCTAGATTTTCTCCTCCTTTATGAAGGGAAACACCTGTTTAATCTGCTAAAACGACCTCATAAATAGCGATCCAACCAACCTACATTCCCTCTAAAAAGACGGTTAAAGCTTCCGTTTACTCATCAAACCCTTCAGGCTTGGAGCTGCTGTTGACTTTCCTAACATTTGACTAGCTCCAAACACCACACCCTGATGCTACCGGACCAGAAATCCAGTTCATTTTACTTCTCCCGAGCTTCACTTAAAGCACCGTCTAACACCAACACCCATCCGGACGTTTTCTTTCTCGGCAGGTGAGGAGGACAGGTGGTGGTCCTGGAGGTTCAGAGAGTTCCAGACCCGTCCTGGTGAGTATCTTTAGAGACTTTTATAGAGATCAGACCAACTGAGTTCCAGCTGTACGAGAGTGTTGGATTGGTTTAATATGCCAAAGTTGTTTATTCAAAGTTAAACTAAAGAAAGGACAGAAAACATGGTTCCAATTGGTGGAACAGGAGCAACACCAACGGAGTCTTGGTTTTTGTCCCTCAAGAACTCAACTATCAGAACACTGGATGTAACTGTTACCAACCATATGCTCATTTTATAGTTCCTTTACAACTAAACTACGTTCTCATTAACCACGCTGGTCTTTCTCTACATCATTTAGGTCAAAGTCATCGTAGAAGCTTCCGTAAGAAGCAACTCACATTCTCTTTTAAGTTCTTGAAGACATATCACACCATCCAAGAAGTTTCTTCAGTTTTGAAGATCTAATGAAGTTTCACTTTAGTTGTAAATGTCTAAATATTGGGACTAAAACTGAACCAAACTTCTGCTATCTAGTTATTGCTGGAACAGTGTCTAGTACTTAAACTAACCATGTGGTTCTGGAAGCTAAAGAAGTATAAAATCTATGTCTTCAGTTCTCTCTGTTGCTCGGATGAAGGTGAAACATCTTCTAGAACCTAACAGAGAAGTCAAGCTGCTGTTTTCTGTGATCCTGGGCTCCATCTTGGTGCTTAATGAGGAAGAATTCAGCAACAGAGCCGTCACCAACCAGCTTAGAATCAGTAGAACAGATGTTCATTACAGCTTTACAACAAAAACCAACATGGCTCCAACAAGAACCACAAGAAAAGGTGCTCACAGCTGACTAAGAATTATTTCCAAAGCTGTATGGTGAGAATGCTAATTTTTGGATAACGCTGGCTATATGGGGCTGTGGCTCCGGTGGTAGAGCGGGTCGTCCAATGATCAAAGAGTTGGCAGTTCGATTCCCACTCTGTCCGAGTCATGTGCTGTTGTGTCCTTAACCCTTCTTGCCTCCAGTGCTGCTCTCACACTGGTGTGTGAATGTTGGTGGTGGTCGGAGGGGCCGTAGGCGCAGATTGGCAGCCACGCTTCCATCAGTCTGCCCCAGGGCAGCTGTGGCTACAAATGTAGCTTACCACCACCAGAGAGAGAATGTGTGAGCGAATGAATAATGGATCCATTGTGAAGCGCTTTGAGTGCATTGAAAAGCATTATATAAATCTAATCCACTATTATTATTATGATATTTACTTGGTACAAATTCTCTTTCCAGGTGATCAGGGAGACAAACATCTGACCTTCTGCCCTCCACCATCTGTCCATGATGGGCCAGCAGTTCAGTAAACCCGCCTCTAACCCCTTACAGAACTCCAAACTGTTCCGCTCTTTTAAACGCCCCCCACCCAGACGTCCCTACTTTGACCTGAACTCGTCTAACTTCCACTCCCAGAGCATCTTTGCCACACCGAAGAGACCTCCAGCCGACAAACCCAACGAATTCATAGCTCTGTTCAGCGAATGCATCTCCATCGCCTCGACCAGAACCCAGGAGTTCCTCCTCTTCAAAGACCCCGAGGACAAGTTCCACCCGAGTCCCGAGGTGCTCACTCAGGTAGGAACCTCCATCATCAGAATTCATGATCGATACTCAAGAACTGCACTGAACTTGTTCAGCAGCAAAATGCCAACAAGCAAAAATGAAATCCAAGGAAAAAAACAGCAGCAAGACAGCAAACACAAATAATGAGATTTGTTCTTCTACACAAACAGTATGTTGAAAAAAGACAAGTTATTGATAGAGATACTAAAAGGTTTGGTTTATTATTACAGTTCCATTCAACTCTTCAGAGCATTTTAGCATCTTTTAATTCATTTCTTTGGTTTTACATATGAAAACTTTACTAGTTTCATTTTTATTGCTGTCATTGACATTGATTTTTGCCAAATTTCAGCAGAAAGCTGTTATTTAGATTTAAAAAAACGAAATTGACCGATAAAGCCACTGCTAAACAGGTGAAATCTGCAGCTACTTGGTGCATTTAGCAGCTAACGAGACATATTTACCTTAGAAATGGGATAAAACATTGGAAATAATTTCCCTCCAAATCATTGCTAACATTTCTGCACATCTCTTGGATGTTTACACAGCAAGTTTTTCGCTGATTACTTTGTACATCAACTTTGTAAGGTGGTAATATTTTAGTATTTATTTCTTGTTTAGCTGTTCTCCAGTGGACCAAACCAGGACATTATTGGTGTTTTGTGAGATCTCTATTGAAATTTTTGTGAACTTGTGTTTGTTGGGCTTTAACACAACGACAATATTTTCTATCATTAGTGCAAATTATTTGTATGTATAGCACTGTTTATAGGAATGTGTTATCATAAGTGACCCTATCAGCTTAGGGAAGAAGAGAAAAATCTAAATCTACTTTCAGATGTATACATATGATGGCATGAATGACACCAGGCTGGTAATATTTGGAGGAGAAATTCGGGTTTGGGTTCAGATACAACCTTTTACAAAATGTCTGAAGCTTCTCCTCCAATTTCTGGGTTGCCAGGATGAAGAGTCCCAAAAAAGTAAAGAGTAAAGCAAAAAAACAAACAAACTAAAAGTAGAAAATAAATGCTTTGGAAATGACTTAAAAGCTCAGCTCTTGAGCTTTGAGTTGATTAAACAGAACATTAGCATTAATAATTTAGCGTGAATTTGATCATAGTGGGTAAATAATTACAGGATATTCTAAAGGACATGAAGAAAGTCTTTAAAAAGGTCATTAGACTTAGTTTCAGGAAATACCATATATTAGTTGATACTTTCACAACAATAACTAGATATTAGAAGCTTGGTTGAGTTTAGATACCAGAAATACATGGTTCAATGTAGGAAAATAGTATAGTTTGGGTTAAAATACAACCCCTTAGCTATGCGTGTGAAGTTTATCCTTCATTTTTTGGATGAGATTGGACAAAAGACTGGAAAAGTAACTTTAAGAACAGACAATTTACCTTTAGTACTACACCTGAAGCAACACACTGCAGTCTGCGATACAAACTCACACTCTTCAAACATCTCGTCGTCCACCAGGTGTTCCTGATGACCTACATCACCCAGAGCGTCAACCTGAAAATTACAGACTCCTTCAACTGCAGGGCCATGACGCCCGAACAGCGCATCCTGCTGGGCGCCGACTGGGTCTGGGCCGTTCTGGAGAAACCCACCAAGAACCCCAAAGTGGAGATCGCAGTTCAGGTTCTACACCTTCCTGAGCGGGATGAAGCCGAGGAGAACCCGGAGTCCTGCAGCGAGTCGGTCCAGATAGCCCAGAAGGAGTCCAGCAACAGGAACGTCTACGAGAGGATGGTGGACTTCTGCAGCTCCGTCGGGAAGGACTGCTACGCCTTGTTCTTGTTCTTCGGGAAGAAGAACGACAAGGAGAACATCTATGGCGTCCTGAGCAATAACTTTGATGCTGCCATCGGGAAGTGCGACAAGATCAACAGAGCTTTGATCGAGAACTTCTTCAAAGGCTCGAGGTATCTCCACACGCCGAGGGGAATGATGCAGGCGATTGTCACCAAAAAACAAGGCGATCCCTTAACGCTCATGGTTAAATTCAGCTCATAACCCGACACCAGAACACAGCAGGGCATAGAAATGTAGAGGATACTGATACTGCCTTCAAAAAATGTTGAATCTCAAGAAATTTAGATGCCTCAGAAAGCAAATTATGGTTATTTCAGGTATTTTCCAGTTGTTGACGGTGAAGTTTTGTGCTGTTTATCTATAGTCCTGCTTTCTAACAACCTCAATAAAGGTGGAACTTTAAAATAGGGCTGGACTCAAATATTCCGAATATCCGAATATTCGTTCGCTACAGCGGTATCCGGCTCATCCCGTCGTGTGATCACATAGACATATACACACGTCTATGTGATCACCCCTTCCTCCCCACAGACGAAAATATTCGGAGCTCGTCTCTTCCCGTCGCCTTCGGCTCATCTCGGCTCCTCCGTTCGTGTTTGTTACCACCACCCGAATGGCCGGGTTGCTGCCGACTCTGACGTCACGCTTCACTTCCTTGGATAAACAAAAGACAAGATGCTGAAGACCTCCACTGTTTGGGAATTCTTCAGTTTAACTGAAGACAAAACGAAGGCAAAATTTGGACCCGGGAGACCAGACGAACGGATCCGAATATTCGGGCCGTCTTCGCCACAACCGCCCCCACCCCCCCACCCCCCCACCCCCGTCGGATATTATGGGGTGTAACAAATATTCAGATATTCATCTTTAAAAAGGCCCGAATATTCGGAGGCCAGAAACCACTATTCGGGCCAGCCCTACTTTAAAACAAGAACAAAAAGGTGCAGTTAGACATCTTTAGGCTCATTAGCTGCTCAGATTTTAATGTCCAACAGGAAAACTGGGGAGGTCCATAGACTGTATGTACCATAAAGGATGAAGATGTAGATGTAGCGACTGTGATGTCACCCATTTTTTTGTCAACTGCCATTATGAAGCCTCAAGTTTGGCATTTTGTAATATTCAAGTTGGAATTTTGAAACAGGATGTATTGATGGGAAAACGTGAAGACACTACAGATCCTTTTGGTCTATTTTACTCTAAATGGGAACATAATTCACAAAATTAACACCACGCTGTATTCAAAAAGTCTTTCAACTAGCATAAACTCATTAGGAAACTTTTCACTGAGGTTGTAGATCAAGTACGAAGTCAGCTCATTTTTTCATTGGCTTCTAATTCTAATTCTAGAGCCCCCTACTGCCTGTTGGAAATAATGCAGGTTTTTACCTACAGTCCATAGACTACTCCAGCCATAAATGATGGACGTAGCAACTTTGTCATCATGAATTTGTTTGTCGACTACCGTTTTGAAGTCTCAGGTTTGGCATTTTGTCCATCTTGGTCTTCCTAAACCAGATATAAGAACTTTAAGAAGCCACACATCATGGTGATACAACAGCATAAGTAAGCCTTGAAGTAAAACGTACTTTATCATCTATTTTACTCTAAATGGGACCACAATTCAAAAAGTTTACACCATGCTGTACTCAAAAAGTCTTTAAACTAGCAATTGAGACCATAAAGTAATTCAGAAGCTTTTTAAAGAAAATTCTGGTTATTTCAAGTATTTTCCAGTTGTTGACGACGAAGTTTCCTGCTGTTTGTTGACACTTCCTGTTTTCTGACAACATAATTCAGTAACTTGTTCAACATCTAACTTGAAAACAAAAACAAAACGGTGCAGTTAGACGTCTAGGCACCAACGGCCTAGATACACAGGGGGTCCTCAGTTTACGGCCTTTCGTGGGAAATGGTTACATGGAACTATTTGGCGAGCGGAGCGGATGAATACGTCGTCACGTGGCGCTATAAGACGGCTTTGTTTACATTCGCCGGTTGTACACTATGTTGGATTGTGCTACATTTGCCAAGGTTTTGCCCTTTGGTGTGGCTTTTAAGCACAAGTCAGACTCCTCTGATGGAGTTCCAACTTACAGCGTAAATCGTCTTATGTCAGGCAGTAGGAACAGAACTTCAACGTAAGTCGAGGACCCTCTGTACTTGGTTGGGAGTAAAAGTCCTGCTTTTCCATTATTCCTTACATACATGTGTAAAAATATACTAAAAAGTAAAATAACTCATTGTACAGGATGGTTTATTTCAGAATAATGGATATTATATTCATGGGTGATAATTACTGATGCATTCATGTGTTGGAGGACTTTGTAAATTTCCCAGTGAGGATTAATAAAGTTTCATTTCAGTTTGTTGTCGTTATTTCAGTCAGTAATGAGGCGTCACGGCAGGATGTTCCAACATTAATACAACCAGTTTATCTGTTGATTGTATTTTGTTTTATTAATCCAAATATGCAAAGTAACTGTAAACATCCCAAAGTAGATTAGAATATTTAGTATTATACCAATGAGCAGCTGAATGGTTTGATTATTTTCCCAATTTCACTCCAAAAATACTTTCACCTGAAACTGCAGGATTATCAGAAAACTGATTAAACTGTGTGTAAAGTGTTCATTTATGTAGTATTTGGTTTTTGGGAGGAAAATATATTCTAAAGGTATTTAAAAATACATCAAGGACAAGAATGTTTTCATGCTTTTTTAACTCCTGTTGTTGCCACAGCATCCCAGTATACAGGGGAAAAAGTACACAATTAGAAATATATTTTACTTTAAGCCTTAATAGACCCTGTGCATGATAGCATGTGCTAGTTCCGGTTGAAAAACTCCGGGTGCTACAGTTACTTCCGGTCCCGCTTACAGCGCTGTCAAAATGGAAGAAGCCAGCAGTACACTTTACTTTTCCAGATGCCTAAGCAACTTGCCTAAAATTTCTGTTGACGATGTTTATCGTCTTGTTGATGATTTTTCGTCAGCTCCTCAAAGCAAACGGGAAAAGGGATTCAAATTTTATATATCCCAGTAACTTTGAAGGTAAGTGGCATCGCATCCTACATAACTAGCGCTAGCTTAACTGTAGGCTTGCCAAACATGTACCTTATTTTATTTTCTAGTATTTACCCCTTTAAGCTGCAGTCAATTCCAGCCATTTTCAGTACAAAAAAATCGCTAATATTCTATTTGTAAATAAAAAATATGACGAGAAGTACAGAGAATATTGGACGCGCATCGCGAGGTGCATTTCCTTGAAAATGACCGATTCGGGGATTTTATACCGACTTCAGGACATGTTTTGGACAAAATAGTTTACTGGCTTGTGTCGTCTGGATGTCCAAGGTTGGATTATGGCCGTTTTTTGTGGAATATTTTCATCTGTGTGTAATAATGAACCCGGAAATGTGAGTCACGCTGTGTATGTTGAAGCCGTGTATAGAGAACGGATGGATGGATATTCGTTGTTTGTCGGACAAATGTGTTTTTCTCACCCGCTGTGGTAATCACATCTGAAAGTGGTTTATACCGGCGGATTCATGAGAATCTAAGCTTTCCATCGGCGTATAATGTTTATATAATCGCGTTTGCAGCCTTCGGACATTCTTTAAATTCCTATGCAAATTAGTAAGTGTACCGCCGGCGGTACACTGAAGCTTAACGGGATTATACATTACTATTTTTTGCTTAGTTAGCTACTAGAATCCCCTTTACACTTTAGTCTTTGGTACTTAGTCGAGTTCAGCAAGACATTTTGTATTTGTAGTTTTGTTTGAACAAAATGACAAATAAATGCTTGGATTTCCTCTATATTTGATTAGGTGTCAAAACGGAATAACAAATGATTGAAGAGTGCACGGATTGTTGTTATAGTTTATCAGATATTTGCTGTTTGATCAGTGACTATGCACTAATATTCCCGATCCTCAGCTCAGTGTGAAACATTTTTTTTCGTCTAATTTTGGCAATCCACTGAGCCCGCAAATGCCGGTCTTTTGGAAAACGGTGAAGGCTTATAGAACCGTTATAAACACCAGAAGCCGAACATAATGGTACACTACAGTACCTCCCATATCGACCTTGAACACGCTGAAATCTGATTTTTTGTTTTGCCGAGAAAACTGTGTTTTTCTTTTTTGATTCCATGTTATCCATGCTGCGAAATAGCCTCCGGAAGGACCTGTAAGCCCTCCCAGTCAGAACCCGGAAGTTAACATTTTGACGTGCACAGGGTCTATTACATGTGAAATAAACTGAACTCTTCAGACTTAGGATTGTACAAAACTAATAATAATCACATCAGATGTAGATTTGACTCAGAAATGTGGAACTCTTCTTGCGTTTTCCTTGAAAATATATATAAAGGATTATTAGTGTACATTATTCTGTTTGTGTGCAACAGGTTTTCCAATTCTGTCAAGTTTCACAATCTTCAACAAGGAGTTTCCAGTAAACTGTCAAATATAGGATTTATTAATTAAAAATGATATACAGAGATGGAGTGTCATACCCCTTCTTAGTTTTGGCTCAAGAATTCATTCAGTCAAAATGAATATTTTGCCTCGACTCTTGTATCTGTTTCAATCACTTCCAATAGAATTAACCGACCAACACTTCCAGGAATGGGATAAACTAATCTCAAGATACATTTGGCAGGGCAAAAAGCCAAGAATTAAATACCAATGTCTACAGTTGACCAGAGAAAGCGGGGGATTGGCACTTCCATCTCTAAAAGACTATTATATTGCAGCAAAATTGAGACCTCTGGTGTGCTTATGTAACCCAAAATATCAAGCCAGGTGGAAGGAAATTGAAGAAGCAATGACAGCTGAATACCCTATACAAAAACTAATTGGAGAAAAGATAAAAAAGAATTACTTAGATAATTTACAAAACCCATTACTTGCCTTATCTCTCAAATTGTGGAATTGATTAATACAACAAAAGAACTTAAAAGATGCAGTTGGAATTTTAAGATGTGTGGCTATGATCAGGATTTTATCCCTAAGAAACTAGATGCAAGATTCAAAGAATGGACATCGCAAGGTTTGACAGCATACTGCACGTTTTTGCACAAAGCAAATGTAAAAGATTTCCAAGCTTTGAAAGCATCACATGGTTTGAATAACAATGACTTCTTCAGATTCCTTCAGATCAGAGATTATATAGAAAAACAGGCAATTGAAGAAAAGTTTCAAAACAATCCTTTAGTGAAGGTATTCACGGATGCTTAAATGGTAAACAGCACTCAAAAGACACTTTCAAGATTGTACAAAAGTCTTCGACAAATGAAAGACACTCAAAGTCCTGCAAAGCAAAAATGGGACAAAGGAGGACACTTGACCATCTCTATCCAGGATTGGGAAACTTTCTAATGGAAAACATCGAACTCAGCAACATGGAAAGAGTTCTGCTGGAAAAACCTTGTAAGATTTTTTTAAAACCCCCGCTCAGGCCAAGCACCATACCAAATCATCAGACTGCTGGAGACGATGTGGGGGACAAGAAGGAAACCATTATCATATGTTTTGGTCATGTCCACAGATCACTCCTTTTTGGGAAGAACTACATACAATTTTAAGATCTGTTTCAAATGGACATACCATTCCAACTAGAAATATTGTACCTGGGTGTTCTAAGGATTGATAATGTGTCTTACAAAACAAAATATTTATTCCAGATTTTGAGTGCAGCAGCCAGAAAAGCCATAACTAGGAAATGGCTTAGACTACAAAGTCCTACAATAAATGACTGGATAGATATTGTCAATGATTTATACAAAATGGAGAGAATTACCTTTAATGTTCGGTTACAACAGGATAAGTTTACTAAAAAATGGGAACGTTGGATTGAGTATGTTTCTTCAGTAAGACCAGGCTTTATATAAAAATTTGGCTTTTCTGTATTCTTTGATGCATGGTATGACTGTCAATGTTTAACTTAAAGGTGCACCCCAATGTTTGTTTTGTTTGGATGTAATGTTTTTTATTTTCATCTTTTCAAAAATTATTTTCTAAAAATAAAGAATTTCAAAAAAAAAAAAAAAAAGGATTTATTTAAGACGTAACTATGATTAACGGTAAACAGGAGTCCAATACAAAGGCCACATTTACAAAACAGTACAAAGAACTCCTGCATCACCAACCAGTTCTACAAAAGGCACAAAAACTACATAACAAGTGTTAAAAGGCAGAGAAGTGTCAGTTTTTGCCAGAATTCAGATGCGTTTCTCCTCCTAAATGTCATGGTTCTATCTGCTGGACTGATGAAGTTCTGAGGCTCAGAAATGATGGAAAAAGTCCATTAAAAAGTGAAAACATGCATGAAAACATGTTTGAGTTCTGGTAAAACTGACACCAGATCAGTGAGTTTTACATTCATCCAGGTGTCTCAGTGTGAAGACAATCGAAATTTGACCAATTTTGGACAGTTCAAAGTCATTTTGGACAAAATATCAGGTCCTTTGGAACAATTTTTGAATAATCTGGGGAAACAGAGTCATTTTTATATTCTAATGTTTTATCATTTATGGGACAAATTTTAATAATTTTGGGACAATTTAGTCTAATTTTGGACATCTTTTGTCATTTTAAGCAGGTTTTTGATCATGATTTTGGTGTAAATTCTGCCAAATTTCATATAATTTGACCAATTTTTTAATTAAAAACACATTTGAGTTCTGGTAAAAGCTGACACCAGATCAGTTTTACGTTCATCCAGGTTGAAGCACCCTGGATGTTTAAAATTACAATATTGTTCAAAATAACATAATCATTGTCCAAAAGACCAAAAATCACTCAACAATTTCTCAAAACCACAAAAAAAAAAACGGCCCAAATGTCTGAGAATTTGTCCAAAATGGCCGTAATTCAGTGAAAATTATGTCTGATTGCACAGAAGTTGCCCCAAATGACTCAAAATTTGTCAAAAACTGTCTAAAATGGCTTTAAAAATTGTCAAAAATGACACTTTTGAGAAAATTAAAATGTGGTTTGAGGGTCAAAAACGGAAAAAGTGAGAAATCTGGACCCTCCTCTATGGACTTCAAGCACCTGGAATGTTCTAAGTGAGAATAAACTTAAAGACTGGAGAAGGAAAGGAGAATGTCTCCTGGAGAAAGTTCTAGAGTAGACCTACCGACAACTGGAGAAAGTTCTAGAGTAGACCTACCGACACCTGGAGAAAGTTCTAGAGTAGACCTACCGACACCTGGAGAAAGTTCTAGAGTAGACCTACCGACACCTGGAGAAAGTTCTAGAGTAGACCTACCGACACCTGGAGAAAGTTCTAGAGTAGACCTACCGACACCTGGAGAAAGTTCTAGAGTAGACCTACTGACACCTGGAGAAAGTTCTAGAGTAGACCTACTGACACCTGGAGAAAGTTCTAGAGTAGACCTACCGACAGTTGGACGGGTTGTTGGTAGGTCTACTATAGAATTTTCTCCGGGGGATGTTCAAGAGTACACCTATCTCCTGATTAAAGTTCTAGACTAGACCTACTGACACCTTGACAAAGTTCTAGAGTAGACCTACTGACAACTGGAGAAAGTTCTAGAGTAGACCTACCGACAGTTGGACGGGTTGTTGGTAGGTCTACTATAGAATTTTCTCCGGGGGATGTTCAAGAGTACACCTATCTCCTGATTAAAGTTCTAGACTAGACCTACTGACAACTGATAAAGTTCCAGAGTAGACCTACTGACAACTGGAGAAAGTTCTAGAGTAGAACTACCGACACCTGGAGAAAGTTCTAGAGTAGAACTACCGACACCTGGAGAAAGTTCTAGAGTAGACCTACTGACAACTGGAGAAAGTTCTAGAGTAGACCTACCGACAGTTGGACGGGTTGTTGGTAGGTCTACTATAGAACTTTCTCCAAGGGATGTTCAAGAGTACACCTATCTCCTGATTAAAGTTCTAGACTAGACCTACTGACAACTGATAAAGTTCCAGAGTAGACCTACTGACAACTGGAGAAAGTTCTAGAGTAGAACTACCGACACCTGGAGAAAGTTCTAGAGTAGACCTACTGACAACTGGAGAAAGTTCTAGAGTAGACCTACCGACAGTTGGACGGGTTGTTGGTAGGTCTACTATAGAACTTTCTCCAAGGGATGTTCAAGAGTACACCTATCTCCTGATTAAAGTTCTAGAGTAGACCTACTGACACCTTGACAAAGTTCTAGAGTAGACCTACTGACAACTGGAGAAAGTTCTAGAGTAGACCTACTGACACCTTGACAAAGTTCTAGAGTAGACCTACTGACAACTGGAGAAAGTTCTAGAGTAGACCTACTGACAACTGGAGAAAGTTCTAGAGTAGACCTACTGACAGCTGGAGAAAGTTCCAGAGTAGATAGTCTAGATAGGTAGGTCTACTGTAGAACTTTCTACAGGGGGCATTCTCTTCTATGGACTTCAAGGGCCTGGAACTCTGGAAATATTCACAGTATGAAGGTAGAACTCTGATCATTGATAAAGTTACTGGAGATGAAGAATAAAATGGTTCTAAGGAGGTTCTGGTGGAACTTTTACAGACATCAACAGTTCTTTGTGACTACCACTTCCTTTACCCTCCACAATAAGAGCACCAGTAATAATTGGAATGTTTCCTGTGAGGTTCTCCATGAGTCTAAATGCTCTTTATAGCTCATCCTTTGGTTCTTTCTCTGGGTTTCTCTGTTGACATGAACATGCCGCCGTGTGGTCGTCCGGCTGACGAACCTCCTCCATGTCTGGGTGTCGACTTGGCCGTCCGTCCTGCCGCTCTGAGTACATGAGCAATACTCTGTAGTAGTAACAGTACAACCTGCTGGGCTGCAGTAGCTCCCTGGATGCCTCCTGGCCCGCCCGGCCCACCTCCTGGGCCTCGGCGTCATTCTGCCGGGCCCATCTGATGGCGTCAAGCAGGTCCGACAGGTTCCTCTTCACGGGAACGTAGTGGGTTCCGGCCTGCAGGCGGCTGTAGAAGTGTTCGTAGTACGGAGAGTCCTGCTTCAGGACCAGACTGTTCCCCAGCATCAGGTAGGGAAACCGGTACGCCGCCACCGTCCCGTCCACGTTCACCTGGTACTTATACTGAAAGACGGACGGAAAGGGTCGCTGGTGTTAATATAAAGTGTTACATATTCATTTATTTAGACAGAAGTGTTGCTTAGAATCTGTTAGTTTATTGGTTATTTGGATGAAAAAGCTAAGATCTGTAAAGTATTTTGGATGAATTGGAAGAATTTTCTCAATTGGAGAGGATTTCACCCTCAAAAAAAGTTTGATTTTTTAAAACGGTTACCTTGGTAAAATAAAAATAAAAAAACTCCAGAAATTCCTCAACAGGATGAGTAAAGTATTCGTCTGTTTATCTTATTCTGCACAAATTTTAAGTCTTGTAGGACAAGTTTCTAGTCATTTCAGATCATCTTTATCTTATTTTGGGCAATTTTTGAGTATTTTAGAACAACTTTTCAGTCTTTCTGGACTATTTTGAGTCATTTTAGACCACCTTTACGTTACTTTGAACCACTTTCTAGCCATTTTAGACAAATTTCAAACAATTTTGGACAAGATTCAAGTCATCTTTGGTGAAATGTCGACCAGAGACTGTATTTTAGTAGAAATACGGATCTATTAATATGCATACAGGACCTGTATGAGGTCACATTACCACCATCAGCTGAGAATTGTTTACTTTTCTTCCATTTCTTAGGGACCAGTAATTAAACTGTCCTCTATTGGATCCATTCAATCATTCTGATCTGATGAAACTATTCTGAGTTCTCACCACATTTCATGGCTGATGGAGTATAATTTCCGGAGATATTGAAGACTCACAATGACTTCACAGGTAAAATGTTTGGGTCTGAAAACATCAAATCCTTGCAAATTCAGCCAAAATATTTCAAAGAACTTAGTTTTGGTTCCCAACTGACATGGAGTGACACAAATGAAAGTGAGTTACATAAGAATAAAAGTATTAATTCGAGTATTTTGGGTGTAAAAGTAGAAATAAACTTGTATTTCTACACGTCTGCTCACCTTGAAGAAGTCAAAGAATCCGACCAGCGGCACTTTCCCGACTTGTTTCTCTCGGTCTCTGAAGAAGAACCAGCCGGTGATCCCAGCGTCCAACAGGCCGGGGTTTTTCTTGGACAGAGAGACGAGGTGAAGACGTTCCTCTCGACTGTCCCGACCACGAAAAAACGCTTGATCGCTTTTATTGACCCACGGAGGTCCTGGTTGGAGAGGGTTATGACCAGAGATGACCAAAAGAACAGCAAGAAGTGTGAAGATTTAAAGTCCAAAAAGCTCCAAGTTACAGAATTTAAAGGTGGAAAGCTTTAGAATAATTAGACAAATAGAAGGGAAAACGACACTGGAATGTAGATTTAAAGCTAAAACTGGACTTTGAATCTTCTTATTAAAGTAAGAACTATAGAAGGTGATGAGCCTGAACTCATAATTTATTCTAGCACCATTAAGAAATCAAAAAGAGGCAAAAATCTGCACAGAACTGGTAAAAAAAAAACTGAGAAAAACATTAAATAATACATTTTTAAGAGGTAATATGTGAAAAATGAACTCCAGGAAGAGATTTTGGAACGTATTTTAAGAATATTCTGTTTTAAAACTGCAAATTATCATTAACTGTTCAAATAATGTGTTGTAGCTGAATTTGGTCAAAAAATTCTCAGTTTGGACGTTTACAGAGAGTTTATGTGATCAGATTTATTTCTATATCACATCTAAAAACAAGTTGAGTTGACCAAAGTTTTGTCTTTCTGTTGGCGGGGTTAAAATGTGGAACAAGTTAAGTGATGACATAAAAAGAAGTACAAATATTCAGTTATTTAAAAGAAATTATAAAACATTTGTCCTTTGTAAATATGCTAGAAATGAAATATAAAAAGGTATTTCGTTTTCAATATTAATGTTACATATGAATTGCTGTAAATGTTCATTATGCCTTTACTGCTGGTTGCTGAGAATAAGTAATTCAGTTGTACGCTGCTAAAACAGTATGTCAATTTAATTTCATGAATATAAGATTGTAAAGGGGGTCGGTTTCTGTAAGTTTCACTTCAACCTACTCCTTTTCGAATAATATGTTTTGTAATCAGTTTAATTTCTGAATTGTTTATTTGTTTTATTCGAAATAAACATTTCAATCAATCAATCAATATTTTGTCAAAGAGGAAACAACAAAATTGTGTGCAAATATCAAGAAAACGAGTAAAATCAACGAGTGAAAGTAAATAAAACAGTAAAAATACTGAAACAGGCAAAAGAGGAAGTAGACTGTAGGATCCATTCCACAAATAAAAACAAATCTGAACTATTAAGACCATTAAGAGCTGCTGCCAAAAGCCGCAGAAAACATACGTCATGAGGTTTTTCTGGAAAATGGCCAAAAAATGTGTCCCAAATCAGATAAAGACGGTCGAAAATGACTCTAAAGCGTCAAGAAAGACTTAAAATACTCAAAAAAATGTACAACACTAGATAAAAATGACTTGAAACTTGTCCCAAAAGACTTCAAATTTGTACACAATAACATAAATATTGGTGTAAAATGACAAAAATGTGTCTGAAATGACAAAACTTAATAATTATTGACCGCTGATGATGTGAAAAATCTTCAGTCTTTGGTCAACCTTTTCACTTAAGATGAATCTGGTCTGAAATTAGTTAAAATTTGTCCAAAAAAAAGATAAAGATGGTTCAAAATGACTGAAAATTGTCCAAAATAAAGAATTACTGGTCCCTGAAAACGTTCCTGTAAGTGTTTATCTATGGTAGATCCATATTTCTACTAAAACACAGTCTTTGGTCGACATCTCACCAACGATGACGGGTAGAAACTTGTCCAAAAAAGATCAAAATTTGTCCCAGATTACATAAAGACGGTCTAAAATGACTCAAAAGTGTCAAGATAGACTTTAAACTTGTCCTAAAATACTCAAAAGTTGTACAAAGTAAGATAAAGATGTCCAAAATGAATAATTACTTTTCCATTTTCAAGGACCAATAACTATTCATTTTAGTCATTTTGTTTGTTTTGTTTTTTAAATATAATTATCTACTGTTTTTCATTTTTATTCCTCGTTGTCTGTGGATTTTATTTTGTTCCTTTTGACTTTGTTGAAAAGCACTCTAACACTAGTTTAAATACACAAACTTTATTCTTCGTCAGACATTTTCAGGCCACATCAACAATCGGACGTTTGCTGCAATGTTTAGGATTTTAGGTGAAAACAAACACACAGCTCAACCGTTGTGCTGTTGAACTAACAGAAGCCAACTCTGCAGAAACATAAAGAGAATACGTCTGCGGTTTGGAAGTCAGAGGAAACACAGAAACACGACAGACGTTCTCGTTGTTCTTCCCTTGTGTCTACCTTTATTACTGCAACGTTCAGGAGCAATAACTGTCTGCTATGGTCCACAGTATTAAAGCTGTAAAGCAGCAGAAAGCGCTGCTCTGGGGAGAAACCTGAAAACTTCACAGCTGCAGTTTGAGAGCAACTGAAAACTTCAGATGAGTTTGGAACGACTGGGAGCATCCAGGAGAAAATCTGCCGGTGTGAACGTCTACAGCAGCAGAGAAAGGTCTGGACACGCCTCCTCTCTGCTTCTTAAAGGTTCAAACTGCTCTAATTCAGTGGTTTTTATTTACGTCCACTGTAAAAATATTCCAATTCTTCCTGTGATTCTTTACGTTCTGTAAAAACTGCAGACAACGCCCCCTGGTGGACACCTGGACTTCACAGCGTCTCTTATGTTTGAAAGAAAAATATTCTAGTTTCACAACTTTTTTATCCAATTTCTATTTGTTTTTTAATGTATTTTATTCTTGATGATGATCCATTGCTGTATTTGAACTTTTTTTTTTTTTTTAAATCCTTTAAGTGACCCTCTAAGTTGCTGATGTTAGAGCCTCAAATGTTGGTGAAATGTCGACCAAAGACTGCATTTTAGTAGAAACACGGATCCATCCATAGATATATACACTTACAAGAACTTTATGGAGACACTAGACCAGCCTGGAATGGAAATTTTGAACTCTATTACCATTTTCAAGGACCAGTAATTCATTATTTTGGACAATTTTCAGTCATTTTGGACCATCTTTATCTTATTTTTGACAAATTTCTACAAAATTCATTTAAGATTGAAGTCATCTTTGGTATAAAATGTCAACCAAAGATTGTGTTTAAGTAGAAATATGGATCCATCCAAGGATATACATTTACAGGAACATTTTCACAGACTTTTTCTGTTATTTGGAGCATCTTCAGCTTATTTTTGACAAATTTCAAATAATTTCAGACCAGATTGAAGTCATCTTTGGTTAAAATGTTGACCAAAGATTTTGCACTTTTTTCCCCATTTTCAAGAACCAAAGAATATACTCTGTCCTTCTCAACCCCCCCGGCCAGCAGGCAGATGGGTCCCCCCTATATAGAGCCGGGTTCTGCTCGAGGTTTCTTCCCTGTTAAAAGGGTGTTTTCCTGCCACTGTCTCCTTTGGGCTGCTCTGGGGGTCAGGCATATGGGTTCTGTAAAGCGTCTTGAGACGATTTGACTGTAATTGACGCTATATGAATAAAATTGAATTGAATTGAATATTCATTTTTATCATTTCACACAAATTTTAAGTCATTTTGGACCGTCTTTATGTTATTTTGTACAACTTTTGAGTATTTTAGGACAAGCTTCAAGCCTTTCTTGACACTTTTGAATCATTACAGACCGTCTTTATATTATTTTGGACAAACTTCAAACAATTTCGGACAAGACTTAAGTCGTCTTTGGTGAAATGTCAACCACAGACAGAAGATTTTGCACTTTCCCCCCCCATTTTCAAGGTTCAATAATGATTCTTTTTGGTCATTTCAGACACATATCTGCCACCAGAGCAGCCGTTTCTCAGGTGTGTTGTTACCTGTGTGTCCCTGAACAGACAACAGGTCGTTGGTGACTCCTCTCAGGGTCTCCAGGGTGGAGTGGGTCACCTCGTAGGTGGGCAGGACCACGTCTCTGGTGTCGGTGGAGCCACACCAAGACAGAATGGGAACTGGATCCGTCCTCCTGGTCTCCAGAGGCCAGTCGCCCACGTTGATGAAGAACTCCACATCTGGAAGCGTCACCTGCAGCAGAACACAAACCTCACATCAGCATCAATCCTTGTGAAGTAAACTAAACTAAGTGAAGGTTAGGGTTAGCTAACCGATTATTAGCCTGACTTTTATTCATATATTTGTGTTTTTATTGATCGATTATTGGTCATTTGAACGTGCAGCCTCCTCTCTCTGTGTCGTCACTCTGTGGTCTCACAAATGTCCGTCAAGCTGAAAAACTGAACAACCAATCAGTAAATTAGCTTATCTCAGAGAGGCTAATGCTACGCTAACGGTTAGCAGCTACACGGCTCGCCATAGATTAGCCTGAAACAGAATCTGGAAAACAATAAATAATTAAAGCTGCAACATCTGGATCTCAGTGATCAATAAAAGTTATAAAACAGTGAAATCTTAAGAAAACAGAAGAACTGGAGTCAACATTCGTTCACTCACTAAATTTAGAAAAGGTGATTAATTATTTAAGTCGGCAGCATGACTCCAACATAAATCCAAGTTAAAGAGAAAAGTTTGAGGTGAAATCTGTACAACACAAACCAGCAAATTAGTGTCTCTCACAGTGGCTAATGCTAACGGCTAGCAGCTACACGGCTAGCCACAGATTAGCCTGAAACAGAATCTGGGGAAAAAAACAATTAAAGCTGCAAGCATTGTTGATCGGGTCCTAGCCACAAGGCGGCGGTATGACTGTGAATGGATATTAGCATATGGACATGATCAGGGCCGGATTGTGATCAAATACGTAACATTTAAGGTCAACTGGGGCATGGAGAGGAGAGGTCGGCAACACTTCCTGTTTCATTTTCTGAAACTCCACATAGCGGATACGTCGCAGAGACCTCAGATTTGGTCGACTGTTTGCATGGATTTAACAGAGCATCTGTTTGTTTGATACTTATTTTGAAATATCAAAATTAATTTTAAATCCACATCTTATTGGTTCTACTAGCTTTCTGTCTTTCTATTATTTTGAAAAAAGAAAGAAGAAATTCTGAAAGACTGAATAACGATATTTGTTGGTTAAGAGAAGCTGGTCACTGTTGATTTCCTCTTCCTCATATCTGTATTAACTCACATTAAGCTCTACTTTTATTTCCGTTTCTTATCATTAATATTTTCCCCGTCTACTTGACTTTTTAAACTTTATTAATTTTGTTTTCTTTGCCCTTTATTTATTTACAATTTTATTTGACTTATTATTACTACTGTTAATAGTATTTTTAGCCATATGGTCAAAGTTTGACCCTCTATTTTCTTCATCTTACTGGGACGTGGCATTTTATCGTTTTATTTCGCGTTGTACTAATTTATTTTGAAAATCTGACTGGACTGACCAACCTCCTGTTGTTTAATCATCTTCCTGAGTTTCCTTCTTTCCTTTTTTGCCCTGTCTGTGAAGCACTTTGCAGACTCTGTTTTTTAAAAAGGCGCCATATAAATAAAGTTATCATGACTCATAAACATCACTCTGGTGCATCATTTAAAGTATTCAAGTTGCATTTTCACCATTAATCAATTGTTCTGCTAATCACACGTCGTCCTGTGAATTGTGCAGAATTAAACCAGACTGAATGTTTTTTCTTCAGTCGTTTCACAGCTGACTCTACCTTCCTGGTGAGCGACAGCAGCATCTCGTCTGAGAACATCTTGAAGTCGGTGTATTTGCCCAGCGTCCGTCTGTAGATCCGGTTGTTGATGATGGCGTAGTGAACCAGACCTCCTCGGTTGGAGAACCTGAGCGGCGTTTCCTGTCTGAGGCGCTGCAGGTCGATGGAGGGAAAAGACTGAAAATCTTCCAGAATCTGAGGCTCGTCTTCAGGACACTTCATGACGTTCAGCCAGACAGAGGCGTCGGGCTCCGGACAGTCGCAGTATTCATGATAAACCGGACCTGGAAGGAAAAGACTGGGTCAGGAAAGGAAAAACACAAATATTTATCCTTGTTATTTAGCTTTAATCTGATTCTACTGTCACTGGAGCTGTTTGTCTGGATTCAGACTAACAATTAAAGCTGCAACAATTCAACAATAAGCTGTCAACTGTTAAATTATTCATCATAAAGTTAACTGATTTTTTAAATAATATTTAAAGAAAAGGTCTGAATTGACAGATTTCAAGCTGCTGAAAATCTGATTTTAAGAAAGAAATGTCAACATTTGAATTCAGGCTGGCAATAATTAATGAATTAGCTTTCAACTATTACATTATTCATTCTTAATTTAAATTATTTGACCTTCAGCCACTGTGTTTAGGAGAAAATCTGATTTTAAGAAAAAAAAATCAACATCTGGAATTAAGGTTGACAGTTAAAGCTGCATCAATTAATCAATTAGTTGTCAACTATTACATTAATAGTCATTAAATTAACTGATTTTAACAATTTTTTAAAGAAAATTTCAAGCTGCTAATTTTAGGATCAAATCAAACTGTCAAATTTGTACAATAATATCAGCACCAATCAGGATTCAGACTGATAATTAGAGCTAAAATAACTAATCTATTACTCATCAAACATTAAATTATTCATCAGTAAAATAATTGGATTGAACTTTTTTAAAAGAAAAAAAATCTAAATTCTCTGATTTTCAGCTGCTGTGTTTCAGAGAAAATCAGATTTTAAGAAAAAAAAATCAACATCTGGATTCAGACAATTAAAGCTGCAACAACTAATCTAATCACTGTCAACTATTAAACTATTTGTGAATCGGTTTGAGTGATTTAAAGATAAAAACAGTGTAAATTCTATGATTGCAGCTTTAAAGTGTGAATATTTTCTGCTTTTTTTCCTCCTCTGTTACAGAAAACTGAATTTCTCTGAACAAAACAAGACATTTATCATCTTAAACTGTAGGAATCGCTGATTTTTTTTTACCAATTTCTGACATTTTATCGACCAAAACACGTGGTTATTCCAGAAAGTATTTGACAGATTTATAAACAATAAAAATGATGGTTAGCTTCATGACAAATAATGCATTTTAAAGATGAATAAAATGCAAAATGAGCTGATGGTAAACCTACGATCGTTGTATAAATGCTCTTCTTCTTGTTAAAGGATTGAGTCATCGTCATATATTTGATATTTAAAGACGTATTCATTGAGCAGATCTAGACTCTATAAATAACCAAACACTGCTGTGACTCGATACCAAACCTGGGATGATGTAGGGCGACTGGGCCACAGCGGCGTCTCCATGGAGGATTTCCACCTTCAGGCCGTTGGTCGCCGATCCGTAGAGTCGGTACCTCATCAGGAAGGATCCGTCTCCTCGGTCCAGAGGCGGAGGAACGTGGATACGAACGTGTTCGCTGTTATCTGCTGCTCGGATCTTCACTTTAAACGTGTCTTTACCTGAGCAAACACATGGAAACATACACAAGTTAAAGAACAGCAGCAGACTGCAGCACATTTCTGTAATTTATAGTGGATTTATTTCACCAAACGGCTTCTTCTGGCTGGAAATGACATAAACAAGAAGCCAAAACAAGAAGAGATGTTAATAATGAAATTTAACTGTTTCTATGCCCCAGTTATTCGTAACACTTGAAACTGTTGTAATTTGTTGAGAAATTAAAGATTTTATTCCATTTTAAATAGTCCTGGTAAATGTTAGGTGGTAACAGGTTACAAAAATTAGCCTTTTAAGCTATTGTGAAGGCTAACAGAGATACTAGTTTTAGACATTCTACCTTTTATTTCTACAATGTTTTTGTTATTAAAACACAAACAAATTGCTATTAACTGTAGTTAGCCAGCGTTTAGTTGATTAAATGCTGTCAAATACAAGCAAAAACTCACTTTAAACAAAAGTTAGCATGAATATTAACAATGTTTGTTAGCAAAGATAAATTAGTTAGCTAACTAAAGACCCCAAAACACTGATTTTTAGTGGTTGAGAAGATACAAAGTTAACACGAAAGAACATTTTTAAGTGTTTATGAAATAAACAGAGATATTAGTTTTGAATATTATAGATTTTCAACAACAACAAAACAAACAAAAAAAAACAACAACATTTGGATTCTTGATTGGCAATTAAAGCTGCAACAATTAATCAGCTGTCAACTATTACATTAAAGGTCGTATTTTTTTGCAATGAAAAAAGTAAAAACTCTCTGGTTTTCAGCTGCTAATTTTAAGGTAAAATATCATTTTTGTACAATAAAATCTGCTCCAGTAAGAAAGCAGGATTCAGAGCAACAATTAAAGCTGCAACATCTGTCAACAAATTAATGGACAGCCACCATATGTTAGTTAGCGATTTGTTGTGGTTTAGAAGCTACAAAGTTAACAAAAACTAGCATTTTAAACTGTTGTGGAGGCTAACAGTGGTATTAGTGTTTGATTTTATAGATTTTTAACTTGCCTTTGTTGTTAAAAGCTAAAGCTAGCTAGCTGCTTTAGCTGATTTAATACACAAATAAAATGTTAAATCAGATCGGTTAGCTTAAATTACCGGTAAAACGGGGGTTTAACTCGTTAATTTACCCGGAGACAGAGTCAGGTTGTGTCCGTTTGAATCCACCGCCTGGATGTAGAAGTACCGGACCGGGAGCACAGGGAGGACTGAGCCGGTGCCGACCCCCGGACCCCAGACCAGACTCCTCTCGGGGCTGACTCCTCCACAGCCACCGAGCGGGAAGCTGGCGCTGAAAAATAAATGTAAAACGAATAAATTATAAACTAAAATAACGTGAAAAGGTTCCGCTGGGTCCGTGGCTCGTTTAAACGTCATATTTTAACCGTTAACCGGATAAACTCGGTGAATGTTTCGTTAAAGTTCCGTTAAACTCCAGACGCCGACATGTTGGTCGCCACAGACACGCCCACCGCAGAGAGGCCTTCAGGGACAGTCGGAAATGTGGGAATCCAGCAGTGAACGCACCACCACCGGTCTAAATACACAGAAGAAGCGTTTCTGAACAAACTGGAGGCTCAGACCAGGAAAATTTAGAATTTAAACTGATAACTAGTTAATTTTTAAGGTATTTCAGAGGAAAGTCAATATAAAATGACCACATGAAGTGTTCTTTATCTGCAAATTTATTAATAAAATTACAAAAAATAGATGGAATACACAAAAAATACCAATGAAATTACAAAAACAGGCACATCTAACACGTGAAACAGCGATATAGTCATGGAATTGTGACCAACTATTAAATTTCGTTTTTTCCCTCTGTGAAATTATTCTTATTCTTATTCCTATTCTTATTGTTATTCTTAATAATAATAATATATTCTTCTTATTCTTTTTATTATCTGTAATTTTGTATTATTATTATTATTTGTAAATGGAGACATGTTGTGAAATTTTGTACTCTAGAACAATTAACCAAATTGTTGTATTTATTTTACAGATTTTTCTGTATTTCTTAAATGCATAAAAATAACATTCCAAAAAGAGAATGGCTGTAAATCATCTTGTCTAATGTGAAAAAACTTTAAAAACATGAAAATGTAAGACGTTATAACATCCTTTTTTAATGATTTTTTAAAGGCCGTTGATCATAATTTCATAAATATATTTATTTAATAGAGTAAATTAGTTTAACAATGAAAATATTCAAAACAATCTACAGAAAAAGCAAACACTGGCTGTGTAATTTTATATAACTAGTGGCAGGAAAATATGATATTGTAAGTTCAAATACACACTGGTTTTGCGTCTTTTTCCCACAAAAAAGAAAACAATAATAACAAGAAAAGTAGTCAGGTGTGTAGAAATGTCATTTTAATTGGAGCTTTGATGGTAATAATTCCACTGAATTCAGGTTTAAAAATCAAAAACCAAACATGGCTGAGTTTCTCTGGATCTCTAGTAGGTGAAGATGTTTTCTGCTCCGTGTCCCAGCTTGCCCAGGTTGGGGAGGCAGGCGTTCTGGATCATGGGTGGAGGTCCACACAGGACCACCAGGACGTCGCTGGACGGAGCTGGAAGATGCTTTTTAATCATGTCCAGAGTCACGAATCCTGAGCCGAACTTCCAGTCTGGAGGAGAAAGAAAACGTGAACCAAGAAAAACAGGTTTTAGAGACGATATTAGCTCCAAAATTCATCCTCTGTGCTCCTAAAACAGACAGAGTTCGGCTCAAAACTGTCAGAGAGTGAAACAAATGAAAACAATTCTTCATTTTTCTTTTTTATTTACAGATTTTAATTTCACAAAAACGTTAAGACTGATGCAAAAATACACAAAGTACCCCAAAATATGAATAAAATTACAATTTTTCCCCCAAAATGAATTAAAATTTGTGTAGAAAGAAAAAATGTCCAAACTGATTCAAGAAGTGACCAAAAAAAGTCCAAACTTACATAATTATTTTCTCAGAATGACTTTAAACATGTCCAAAGAGACTCAAAATTTCCCCAAAATGACAGAAAAATTGTCCAAGATGACAAAAAAAGTAGAATTACTTTAAATTTGTCCAAAATGATCTGAATTTTGTACAGATTTGTACTGAAAATTTGACTCAAGAATTGTCCAGAATGACCAAAATACTCATTATTATTCCAGAATGACTCAAAATTTGCTCAAAATGACTTCAAATCTGGACAAAAAGACTCAACATTTGCAAAAAATGACTCAAAAATTGTCCATAATGACAAAATTTGGCCACAATGGCTAAAAAAAATCTTTTAATATGACTGACCGTGTCCAAAAAATGGGGAAAAAACAGATTTTTGCCATAAGAAACGTGTCCAGAACGAGTAAAAACATAGAAAGTGACTGAAACGTTCACTGCGTGTTTGTTGTGGGTAAACGATGATCTAAAGAGGATTAAAGGCGTAGAAATGAAAGAAACGTTCTGTCACATGAATACTGATCAGGAACTAATGCAGACGTTCAAACACACTTTATGCAGCGACGCTCTGCTCATTATTCCTGCTGCCTTTCAGGATTATTCTGGGATTTTCCTGCAGCTCCGAGTCTTTGTTTGGCTTCTGACTCTTTGAGGATTTATCCTGGAAATGTTTCACCAAACCCAGCATGGATGTTTTACTGTCTGACGCTACGGAGATTTAACTCGTTCAGAATGAAAATACACGACTAGAAACTCCTCAGGAGGGTTTTAAGATGATATTTAATGATAAAGAGGACGTCTAAAATGCAAAAAACATGCGAAACGACTCAAAATGTTTCCAAAAATCATAAAAACATCTGTCCAAAAATGGGTTAAATTGGCCCAAAACGACTAAGAAACTACATTTTCCAGAATAATTTAAAATCTTTACAAAGAGACATAAAAATATGTCCAAAACTACTTTAAATGAGTCCAAAATCACCTGAATTTTGTACAGGAAGGCTGAAAAATTTCCCAAACGGACTCAAGAATTGTCCAAAATGACAAAAACTATTTGACTGTTTGTCCACACTGACTTCAAACGTGTCCAAAGAGAGTCAAAATTTGCCCAAAATGACCAAAAAATTCCACAGTTGTTTAAATTTCCATCAGAATGACTTGAAACTGACTGTAAAAATGCCCAAACTGATTTAAGAACTGTCCTAAATTTCCAAACAAGTGTCCAAAAATGTCCAGAATTACTTATTTTGTTTTCCCAAATGATTTAAAACTTGTGCAGAAAGATTCAACATTTACCCAAAACTGCTGAAAAATTGTCCAAGATGACACAAGAAAGTGCAGAATTACTTAAAATTAGTCCAAAATTACCTGAATTTTGTATAGCAAGACTTAAAAATTGGCTAAAAGTGTCCAAAAATGACAAAAAAAATGTCCAAAACTGACTCAAGAATTGCCTAAAATGACAAAAAATGTCCAAAATTACTTCATTGTTTTTCCAGACAGACTCAAAATCTGCACAGAAGGACAAAAAATGTCCAGGATGGCACAAAAAAGTGTACAATTACCCAAAATTAGTCTAAAATGGCCTGAATTTTATATAAAAAGACAGAAAAATGGACCAAACTGACTCTAAAATTGTCCAAAAATGACTCAAATATTTTCCTAGAATGACCTGAAACGTGTCCAGAGACCCAAAATTTGTCCAAAATGACCAAAAAATTCCACAGTTTTTTAAATTTCTTCCAGATTGACTTGAAATTTGGACAGAAAGAATCAAAATTTGCCTAAAATGAATGAAAAATTGCCCATAATGCGATAAAAAAATCTGTCAATTTTGTCCAAAATCACTTTAAATTTGTCCAAAAATGACAACAAAAGAAAAGAAAACAGAATTTGGAGAAAGCTAAAAGCTCAATAAGAACCGTTCCTGTGTTTGTTTTGTCTGTTTGGGCGACAGAAAGCGTTGAATTAAGGTTCCGCTGTAAATAAATGGATCTAAATGAAGCTTTTCTCACCTTGAGGCGGTTTATCCAGCGTGAACCAGACCTTCACCTCATCAGGATGGTTCCTCCTCACCTCGTCCAGCTCCTCCCTCAGCAGGATGTCCTTCTCAGTCTGACGGCGACAAGAAAACAGGTCACGTTTCCACGGTAACCGTCCTTTACCTGCATGGAGAAGTCCCTCAGCTCACCTGGTTGGCGAAGATCAGCGAACATTTGGTGCTATCGGAGGGATCAGATGTGATTCTACGGATCAGCTGCAGCATCGGAGTGATTCCTGGACGGGTGGAAACGCCAGAGTTAGAGATTAACGTGGTGTTTGATCGCTTTTTAAAGAAGAATAACTGTCAACAGAAAGACAAAAAGCATTTAAAATGACTCAAACATCATCCAGAATGACAGAAAACATCCAAAAGGACTGAAAACCTGACCAGAGAGATTAGAAAATTATCAAAAAAATAGTCAAAAAGTGTTCAAATGACCACCAAATTGTCTGGAATGCTAAAAGTAAAGATCCACAATGATTTAAAACTTACAAAAAAAATTCCAAAATGAATCAAAGTTTTTCAAGAATGATTCAAATGTTGGACAGAAGGACTCAAAAATCGTCCAGAATGACAAAAAAAAAGTTGCAAAAGTACGATGAATTTGTCCAAAATTACTTCATTTTTCTACAGAAAGACTTCAAGGAAGTTTCCAAAATGACAAAAAATAAATAAAAATTTGTCAAAATTGTCCAAAAACACTCAAAAGTTGACCCAAAAAAGGGTTCAAAAGTACTTTAAATTTGTCCAAAATTACTTCATTTTTCTACAGAAAGGTCTGAAAACTCCCCAAACTGACTCAGAAAGGATCCAAAATGACCAAAATCAATTAATATTTATTTAAAATGACTTGAAGTTTGTCCAGAAGGATGTAAAATTTGCTCAAAGTCACTTTAAAAATCATCCAAAATGACCAAATTTGTCCAGACAGACTCAAAATATGTCTAAATGGACCAAAAACCTTCAAAAAAAAAACTTTAAATTGGTCCAAAAATACTTGATTTTCTGAAAATAAGACATAAAAATTCCCCACACTGACTCAGAAAGCGTCCAAAATGACCAACAGGTGTAAAATCATTTGATATCTGTTTAAAAATTATTTAAAACTTGACCTAAACAATTTGCAAAATGACATCACATTTGTCCAGAATGGCCTAAAAATGTCCAAATTAGCAAAAAACAAATGTCCAAGATGTCCTAAAATTAGTCCAAAATGACTCACAGGTTATCCTGAATGACAAACAAATCATAAAAATGACTCAGAATTACCAGAAATGACCTAAAATATTTGGAGAAAGACAAAGAAATGGTCTGAAATGAATAAAAATGACTCATAAATCATCCTCAGCGACAAAGAAATGTTAAAAAAAAAGACCTAAAATTTGTCCAGAATGACAAAAATCTATCAATGACTGTTTTAACATGAACTTTAATGACTGGATTCTAATATTTAAACCGCTACAGTTAAATTATAAAATAGGTCCAGCTCTGGAAACACGACGACACATTGAGCTATTATTAATAACACTGTCATACTATTTATTTAGGGACTGTTTACAGAGTTCCTGCAGAGATTTGATTCTTTGATGCTCCTCTGAACACAGAACATTGATTATTGAACATTAAATGATTAAATAATAATAATAAAACGTTACTGAACCTGTTCCTCCAGCGATCATTGCGAGGTGTTTGAACTTCTTCTTCTTGGGTTCTGACTTCTTGTCTGGTCTGATAGAAAACTGGCCTGTTGAAGAACAAACAGATGATGTTGTAGCGCCGCCTGCTGCTCACTGAGGGGAAATGTAGTGTACACAGGCTGATCTCACTTTTTTCCTTTTATCCAAAATGAGTACAAGAATGAAAAAAAAATGACATCAAAGTTGTCCAGAAGACCCAAAAGGTTCAAAATTACAAAAATTCTTAGAAGGCATCCACAATCCCTGGATTTTTCTACAGAAAGACTTCAAAAGACAGACTCAAAAAGTGATTAAAATGACAAAAAAGCACTGAAATGTGTCTAAACTAACTCTAAACCTGCACAGAAAAACAAAAAAAGTCCAAGATGACTACGAGAACGTAAAAAATGACATAAAGTCTGCCTGAAATGACAAAAAGATCCAAAACCAGTTGATATTACTTAAAAATGACTTGAAGCTGGATCAGAAAGACTAAAAAAAAAGTAATCTAAAATGAAAAATTTGTCGAGAAGGACTCAAAATGAAAACCATAAAGGACAGGAAGTTGTCCAAAAAATGTGCAAAATGCCTTTCAATTTGTCCTAAATTACTTGAAAGACTCAAAATGGTTCAAAACCACAAAAATGCTGCAAAAGTACTTCAAAGTTTTTCAAAATTACTTTATTGTAAGACTTAAAAATTCCCCACATTGGCTCTAAAATGGTCTAAAATGACCAAATTGACCTCAAAGACTCAAAAGTTGTCTAAAAATCATGCGCAAAAGGACTTTAAATTGATCTAAAATGACTTGACTTTGGTACAGGAAGACTCAACATTTTCCCACACTGACTAAAAAAATGATCAAAGATGACAAAAATATGTGTCAAAAACTCGTGACTTTGACGATGTGATGTCCTCAGTAGAGTTCTGACCTTTTCCTCTGTAGACCAGCAGTCCGTTGGGTCCTCTGAAGTCGATGGTGTCTCCTAACGTCAAGCTGTCCAGATACTGGGACATCTTCCCTCCTTCAGGGTACGACGGGTGGCTGTTCTTATGATAAACCTGCAGGAACCACAAGAACAACACAGACTATTAGCATCTTATGTCAAACGGCCTGTTAGCGTTAGCAGCTGCCAAAAGATCCACTTCAGAGTTCTAACAGTTTTAGGTCATAAACACACAACCCTTATTTTACTAACAGGGATATTAAGTGGACTGCTGTTATTGACGAGGCAAACTTGTAAACCAAAAAAAATTCCTTTTAGGAAAGACCAATATTCATTCTTAGTTTGGTCTGCACCAACTTCTGAGGAAACATCTGGATGTTTAGCTTCAAATTTCCTCAAAAAGACATGAAGGAAAGATGTTTTAAAAGGACAAAAATGATCTGAATGATAAAAAATAGTCCACAACGATCAAGAAAAGTGCAAAATGTGGCCAAAATTACTTTAAACCAACACAGAAAAACGTATAAAATGTCCGAAGTGTCTTAAAATATGTTCAGAATGACTTGTAGCTTGAACAGGAAGATTTAAAAATGACAAAAAATTACTCATAAATTGTCTAAATTAACAAAAAAAACTTCAAAATGTACAAAGTAACTCAAGGTTTTCTAAAAGGACAAAAATAAAAAATTACCATTAATATGAAATGATCTAAAACTTGTTCAGAAAAACCAAAGAAATAAAATGTCACTAAAATACTAAATATCTTCCTCCAGGAACCCCTTCAAGCAGATGAGGGTCTCCTGGTTCCACTGGGTCCTGGTTCTAGTGGGTCCTGGTTCTCGTGGGTCCAGGTTTCAGTGGGTCCAGGTCTACTCTGGTCCTGCTGCTGGGTCTCTAGAAGGTAGCCTCACCTTGACCACCAGGTCCACGTATCCCTGGTCCTCATCACTGGAGACAGGAGTGTAGGCTCTGACCACCAGGCTGCCGCTCACCTTAGCAGACAGGTAGACGTGCTGGCCTATAGGAGAGGAGGGGGCGGGGCTTAATGTTAACAACAGGAAGTAGAGGAGGAGGACTTTAATTCATAGTACTGTGGTTTATTCATTTCATTTCGGCTAACCACAAAAAAGTCTTGTTAAGGAATAATAATAACTGATCTATCATAAGAAAAACTGATCATTAATATTAATAATTGATCAATAAGAACAGCTGATCAGTTTCAGTACCGACAGGAAGTCCAAGGATGTGATTTCCAGACAGGAGACCGAACCGGAACTTCTTAGTGTCGTGACTGATCTCCTGCAGAAAGAAAAACAGTCAAACACAGTTTGATCCTCGTTAAAATAGATTTAGTACCACGTTATAATGATCATCAGTTCCTCTGATCAGTCACACAAAGTCATCAATAAATTTAACACGAATCAACGTGAAGCAGCTTATAACTCTGAACATCTAACACCAACATCTAGACCTCTATGAACACCAACATCTGGACCTCTATGAACACCAACATCTAGACCTCTATGAACACCAACATCTAGACCTCTATAAACACCAGCATCTAGATCTCTATGAACACCAACATCTAGACCTCTATGAACACCAACATCTAGACCTCTATAAACACCAACATCTAGACCTCTATGAACATCTAGACCTCTATGAACACCAACATCTAGACCTCTATGAACATCTAGACCTCTATAAACACCAACATCTAGACCTCTATGAACACCAACATCAAGACCTCTATGAACATCTAGACCTCTATGAACACCAACATCTAGACCTCTATGAACACCAACATCTAGACCTCTATGAACATCTAGACCTCTATGAACACCTAGACCTCTATGAACACCAACACCTAGACCTCTATGAACATCTAGACCTCTATGAACACCAACACCTAGACCTCTATGAACATCTAGACCTCTATGAACACCAACATCTAGACCTCTATGAACACCAACATCTAGACCTCTATGAACATCTAGACCTCTATGAACACCAACATCTAGACCTCTATGAACATCTAGACCTCTATGAACACCAACATCTAGACCTCTATGAACACCAACATCTAGACCTCTATGAACACCAACACCTAGACCTCTATGAACATCTAGACCTCTATGAACACCAACATCTAGACCTCTATGAACACCAACACCTAGACCTCTATGAACATCTAGACCTCTATGAACACCAACATCTAGAGTAATTATTCATTATTGTCATGTTTGGACAATTTTGAGTCATTTCAGACAAATTTTGAGGAATGTTTTGACTGATTTGAGAGGTTATGATCAATATAAATCTTATTTTAGACAAATTTGTCATTTTGTCCAGGTTTTAAGGAGTGTTAGATCGTAATTTTGGTAGTATCATCCAGCCACAGTTAAGTTTAGGTAGATTTATCACCACTATAACTGATTAACTGACAGGTTTATTCGATGGTGTGTTTGCATGCTGCTCACCTGTTTGTGAATCAGAGGAAGTGGATATTTGACGGTGGGATCCTGCAGAGTGACAGGAAGCTTCTTCTTCTTCTCTGATCCCAGAAACAAATACAAAATCGTCGCTATGATCAGAGAAACCAGCACCAGAATCACCTGAAATACAAAAAAACACAACTTTAGCTCTGAATTATTGCCCAGTTTGACAGAAAATCAAAGTTTTGTGCTTTAAAATGGATCATTCTTAACCAGATTTAACAGGAAGTTGAACTAAAATGTGAATTAAAGGAACTTCCAGCTGCAGAATAAAGTGATTTAGTTTAAACTCCCACCCAGCTTTCCTCCATGGTGGACGTGCAGACACAGATCTGGAGAGTTTCCTCCCGCTGGAGACCAGAGTCCACAGTGTGCTGAAGGGGCGTGGCCTCCTGCTGGGGGAAAGGTGACACAACCTCCGGGAGCCAATCAGAGCTCAAATGTGCTGATGTGGAGGCGGGTCTTTGGCTCAGACCACTGATATGAATGAAGTCATCATACAAATAAAACTAATCAAAAACACAATAAGCTGCATCTTCCTCATCCTGAGACTAACTTTTTAGAGAAACTTTAGGAAGATTAAAGGTTCCAGCTGATAATAAAACGACCTTCAACTGACAACAGCTAACAGGAAGGACAACAAGTTTATAGTTTATTTATTTATAAGCTGCTATAAAATGACATGAAACTTCTTATCTGTAAAAGCAAAGATCAAATTTTATTTAAACGTTTGGACTGAGCAACAACAAGAAGAAAAACAATCATGCAGCAGTTTGCATCAACATTTCTGACAACTTTTAATGAATTTATGTTTAATTTATTCGCATAATTCATCAAAATAACAACTGATTTGGTAACAGTGCATAGTTTTAACAGGATGTCAGAGAAGCTGTCATCATAACGAGACTTCTTCATTAAAAAGGCAGACCATAACTGAATGTCTAAAATACAAACAGGAGTGGATATATTATTATTGTTTATGTGGATCAACTGATAAAAATGTTTCCAAAAGGACTTAAACTTAGAGGAAAGGAATTTTCTCAATTTAGTCAAAACTTTTCCAAAGCCACTCAAAAAAATCCTCAAAATGGTAAAAAAAACTTTTCCAAAGTGATTCAAAAAAGTCAGAATGACTCAAAAATGACTCAAGAATGACTGAAAATGACTGAAAATGACTGAAAACGACTCAAAGATGACCCAAAATGACTTTAAATAACTCAAAATGTCTCAAAAATGATTCAAGATAACTCAAAATTATTTAAAATGACTCAAAATGACTTAAAAATGATCCAGAAAGGATTCAGAATTCTCCAAATTCTGTAGAACACAAACAGGAGAAGTTAAATCAGGACGATCTCCTCTGTTTATGTGGATCGACTGACAAAAAAATTCCAAAATGACTTAAATTAGATTAAATGACTTCAAATTCTCTCAATATAATAAAAGAAATTCAAAGCCACTCAAAAAAAGCAATCCTCAAAATGGTTAAAAACTTTTTCAGAGTGACTCAAAAACTGAAAAATGGTTCAAAAAATGTCCAGAATGACTTCAAAATTGACAAAAATAACTAAAAAATGACTGAAAATGACTCAAAAATGACTGAAAATGACTCAATAATGACTCGAAAATGATTAAAGAGTGACTGGAAGTGACTCAAAATCACTCAAAATGACTGAAACCTTTTCCAAAAACGACTAAAAGAAAAATATTCAAAAAAGAAGCTGCAACATTCAGGAAATGATCCAGAAATATCCAGATTTCTGTCTTTACTAAACTTCCATGTCATTTCTAATCAGAAAATAAGTGGATCCACACTGAAAGTCCACATTTGTGCCTCCTCAGGTTCAAACTTCAGCAGCTCACTGTGTCCACCCTGAAGCTTCTTCTTCTTCTTCTTCTTCTTCTTCGTCTCCAGGATCCTCAGAGGTTTTCCAGGATCTGCTGCTGGACGTCTGAAAAACTGAAACAGACAGCTTCAGTCAAACTCTCGTCTGTTTTATCCGTTTTACTGACAGAAACGACAGAAAAGTTTTTTGAGAGTTTTCTGACAAACACTGAGAAATTTGAGAGGATTTTTGACAACTTTTATGACGTTCAGAGCAGTTTCTGATGAATGAAAAACATCTGGTTCTGCTAAAAACTGACCCCACAACAGTTTACATCCATCTGTGTTTCAGTTTCTGTTCAGAAACATTTATTTCTGTAATTTTAGATCATATTACCAACTGTTGAGTCAATTTGTCCAGTTTGAAGATGATTTTGTCATTTCTGACCAGTTTCGTTTCACTGTAAACACATTTTCAGTCAGTTTGGATGATTTTTTTCAGTGATTCTGGGCAAAGTTTGAATCGTTGCTGGAAGCTTTCGGTCAATCCTGTGTCATTTCAGAGTCACTGTGAATAAATTCTGAGGTGTTTTGAATATTTTTAAAATGATTTTGGAAGTTTTTTTGTCATTCTAAACAAATTTTCATCATTTTGGATCATTTTAAAGCAAATTTCAACATTTTTTTGTTATTCTCATCAACTTTTCATCGAATTTTTAAGTCATTTTTGGATGATTTTTGTGTCATTTTTTGTTTGTTTTTTGGTACTATTTGAAATCAGTTTAACTTCCATCCAGGCGTCTCAGTCTGAAAAATGAATCTGTTTCTTTTACGCACTGATCTAAAGTTCTTGTAGATAAAATAAGTCAGCTGATTCTGTGAGGGTCAAACTGGAACTTTCATAGATTTTACAGACTTTATGTGGAGCAGACCGAATAAACGTGTAAAAGCAGGAAAAAAATGATACAAATACACAAGAAGAGGAAATAAATGAAAGAGAATATTCTAAAAAACACAGAAAACGCCAATAAAGTTGTCTGTTAAAGCCTTTATAGAGTGAATATGTGGCGGCGGTGCAGTTATATTTAGATATACGCTTTCTCAATCATTTGTATTTATTTATTCAGTCATTTGTAATTCCTGTAAACTGCCACTAGAGGGAGCCCTCCACCTACAGATGACAGAACAGGCTTTTGAACAGTTTTCACATTAAATAAATACAGTTCAGTGTTTTTGTGTGTTCATATTTTACAAAAGCTTTGGTACATTAAACTGTCATTTAAGACATTTTATTCATTTTTTTGGTGACATATTTTTATGTTTGGTCATTTTTGTGGGACATTTGCTGAATATTTTAGTCTTTTTCATCAGTTTTTATTTTTTTTTGCACACATTTAATACACTCTTTGTTTTGTTTGTTTTACTTTTTTTTTAATCATTTTGGAAGTTTTCAGTCAATTCTGTATCATCTGTGTCATTTTTGCATAATTCTCAAGTCTTTTTGAACAATTTTCAAGCAATTTTGGACAATTTTTGTGTCATTCTAAACTAATTTTGGATAATTTTGGATCATTTTAAAGTCGTTTTGAATAATTTTACAGTAATTTTGGATTTTTTTCTGTCATTCATATCAAATGTTCATCATTTTGGGATCATTTTTTTAGATTTGTTAGATTTTTTTAATTTATTTTATGCATACATTTAATACACTCTTTGCTTTGTTTTGCTTCTTTATATTGTTTTTCTTGCAGCAAACATCTGCTGGGTTAAATCTTGTGATATTTCTGGTGTTTAGAGGGAAATAATTCCATGTTTTAGGGCAAACATGTGCTGTGATCATAACAGTGTTGTGTTCACTGACACCCTGACAGGCTGGGAAAACAGAGCACTGCTGTGTTTATTCAGCCTCAGCCTCCGTTTTATTATCATGACGGCTGGGGGGGGGGGGGTTTCTTGCTTTGTAGTTTTTAAGATTTTGTAGAATTTGTCAGCCGAAGAGAGAGGAAGTGAGAATAATAAAGTAAAATAAAATGGTGTGTAATTTAAGTGTTATTTTACAGGATGTTCTGTTAAATTACAGACAATAACTGGTCAAATCACAGAAAAAAGGTATTAATTTATGTGTTAAGTGTAAAAACAAGCAATAATTTCCACATCAAAAGTCGGTGTTTTTATTAATTAATTTATTTTTAAACATTTGACTGTAAAATTAAACATTTATTGCATAAAACCAGATAAAACCTCTTCATTTCACAGACAGTTGCTGCTGTTTGAACGTAGGTGTCCTTGCTGATACCACCTGTCTCCTCCTGACTCACACCTGAGTGGGCGTGGCCTCCAGGGTCACCTGAGTGGGCGTGACCTCCAGGTCACCTGAGTGGGCGTGGCCTCTAGAAGAAGAGGAGCAGTGGAGGGAATAAACCTCAGCAGAGCATCGAGTCTCAGAGGTTCTGGTTGTGAAGATGAAGAACTCTGGAGACAAACAGAGAACCGAGAAAAAAAAGAACAACTGAAGAAAAACAGAAGAAAAAGTTAGAAAAAATGGGAGAAATCCAAAGAAAAACAAGAAAAACAAGGAAAGCACAAGAAAATGAAAATATCTGTAAAATAATATTTTTTTTCTGATTTAAATGCAGCTAAAATAGTGTTCTTTAATTATCTTTTTTACTTTTTAATGCAATTTTTAAAATGAAACAGAGAAAGTCTATAAAATAATTTTGCCGTTTTTCAGTTGTTTTTCCTCCAGAGTACCTGTCGGTCCTGCTGTCATCAGTCTGTTGATGGATTCAGTTTTTCTGGAAGAAAAACAGAAACACCTGAAGTGGACTGAATAAAATGTATGATTAATTTTTTGGTGTTTATTATTTTTCAGTGAACTCACGTTGTGCAGAAGTTAAAGATCCAGAAGACGAAGCAGCGGAGCTTGGACGGTAAAACTGAAAAAACGAGATTCTTCTAGTGGTGAAAAATACTGAAAATGTAGAAATATTCACTGATGCTGACAGGAAAAGCCTTTAAAGTCCGTGTTTTAGTAGAAATACGGATCCATCCATAGATATACGCTTACAGGAACTTTATGGGGACACGACCGTCCAGGATGAGAAATTCTGCAACTGTTTTCACATCTTCAAAATCCAATAATTATAATAAACGTCCTCTGTTGGATCCATTCAGTCATTCTGATCTGCTGTAAACTATTCCGTCTGAGTTCTCACCACATTTCCTGGCCGTAGGAGTTTTATTTCTGGACATATTGAACCTTTAAAATCATCATGTGTGTCATTCTTCTGTCTCAGCTGTAGCTTCAGCGTTAAATGTCTCACTGACTTCCTAAATGCCACAGCTGAGCTCCATCAGACCCAGAAACCACCAGGAGACCTCAAACACCGTCATTTCTCCACATCGAGCTGCTGAATATTTAATGTCCTGCTCCAGGACTCCTCAGCAGAGGACACTGGACTCTTTATCTGATCGTATAAAACGTAAAACAAACATGAAACAAACCGTGAGACGCTGTGTGTCGCTGGTTAACTGTGAAAACATCTGGATGCTCTTCCACATCTGCTCTGTCCGGATCATGTAGATCTGCAGAAAAAATGAAAAGAAGCAGAGAAAGTTGACTTATTTTTACATGCAGATGGAATTCAGAGACTGCAACTCAGGGTTCAACAAAAGATTACAGTCTTTTTGATCATTTCCTGGTTTAATAAATAAATAAATTTGTCTTTCACATTTCTGTCAACTAGCAGTTTTTGTTAAAAACAGGATTTCATTAGAGTACAGTGGAGTTTCTGGCAGTTTTCAGACTGGCTAGCAGGAATTAGCAAGCTAGCTTAAGCTGTGCAAAGCTAATCTGTGAGTCAAACAGGTTAAAACAAGCTAGTTTTAGCATCCAGTGGATTCACACTGTTATGCTGCTGGTTTTAAAGTTGTGGCTGTTTTGATTGGTTTTCTTGCCATTTTCATTTTTAATTTTTAGGTTATTTAACATTTCACAGTCATATTTTATTGTCTCCAGGCTGCAGCTGCCTTTATGTGGGTCACTGTGGAAAAATGAGGCGTTCACTGAACCGAAACCAACCAACTGTGTAGGTAAACAGTCACTTATTACTGTCTAGCTCACACACCTGAACACACACCTGAACACACCTGAACACACCTGAACACACACCTGAACACACCTGAACACACCTGAACACACACCTGAACACACCTGAACACACCTGAACACATCTGAACACATCTGAACACACACCTGAACACATCTGAACACACCTGAACACACACCTGAACACATCTGAACACATCTGAACACACACCTGAACACACACCTGAACACATCTGAACACACCTGAACACACCTGAACACACACCTGAACACATCTGAACACATCTGAACACACCCATGAAGACATTTGTGCAGACTTAAACACACCTGAGCACACCTGAACACACTTGAACACAACAAAACACACCTGAACACATACCTGCACATGCCTAAACACACCTGAACACACCTGAACACATCTGAATATACCTGAACACACCCATGAAGACATTTGTGCACACTTAAACACACCTGAGCACACCTGAACACATCTGAACACATCTGAACACATCTGAACACACACCTGAACACACACCTGAACACATCTGAACACACCTGAACACACCTGAACACACACCTGAACACACACCTGAACACATCTGAACACACCTGAACACACCTGAACACACCTGAACACACACCTGAACACATCTGAACACACACCTGAACACACACCTGAACACATCTGAACACACACCTGAACACACACCTGAACACATCTGAACACACCTGAACACACCTGAACACACACCTGAACACACACCTGAACACACACCTGAACACACCTGAACACACCTGAACACACACCTGAACACACACCTGAACACATTTGAACACACCTGAACACACCTGAACACACACCTGAACACACACCTGAACACACACCTGAACACATCTGAACACACCTGAACACACACCTGAACACACACCTGAACACATTTGAACACACCTGAACACACCTGAACACACACCTGAACACACACCTGAACACACACCTGAACACATCTGAACACACCTGAACACACACCTGAACACACACCTGAACACATTTGAACACACCTGAACACACCTGAACACACACCTGAACACATCTGAACACACCTGAACACACCTGAACACACACCTGAACACACACCTGAACACATCTGAACACACCTGAACACACACCTGAACACACACCTGAACACACCTGAACACATCTGAACACACACCTGAACACACACCTGAACACACACCTGAACACACCTGAACACACCTGAACACACACCTGAACACACACCTGAACACATCTGAACACATCTGAACACACCCATGAAGACATTTGTGCACACTTAAACACACCTGAGCACACCTGAACACATACCTGCACATGCCTAAACACACCTGAACACACCTGTATGGCTGACAAAGGTCAGCACTGCCCTGAAGCCTCGGTGGGTGACGCTGCTGTCGGAGCTGAAGTGAAGGACCAGGATGCTGCTGTAGGAGAGGACAGGAGGAGGGACGCTGCTGCCGCACAGCAAGGCTGGACATAACAGAACAATAAAATAGATTTAAAGCCTTTAAATGATGCCACAGACGTAGATAATGAAACCCACCGATCTCCTCTGTTCCTGCAACGTCTCCAAACACAGCGAGGGAATCAAACAAACATCTGTCCGATTCCTCCAGGTCAAAGTCTGTGAAGTCCAGCTGAAAAACACAAAAGTCTGTTTTTAATTACCTAAAACTGATCACATTTGAGTTCAGTCTTCATCCTGTTAATATCTCCACAGTTCCAGAGAGGAGGGCCCAGATTTAACACTTATTAATGGACTTTTTCCATCATTTCTGAGCCAATTTTGAATCATTTTCAAGTCATTTTGCTCAAATTTTGAGTCATTTTGTATCATTTTTGAAGCATTGTGGACTAATTTTGTGTCGTTCTGCAAATCTTCAGTCAGTTTGGATCATTTTTGAGTCATTTAGGACAAATTTTATGTCATTCTGGACTCATTTTCTTTAATATGGATCATTTTCAAGTCATTTTGGACAAATTTTAAGGTCCCTTTGAACAGTTTTTTAATAATTTGGGGAAATATTGAGTCATTTTGGCAAAATGTTAATAATTTGGGGAAAGTTCAGTGTAATTTTGGACATCTTTTGTCATTTTGAACAGTTTTTTTAGACATTTCTGACTAGTATTGAACAAATTTGGGACAATTTTTGTGTAATTTTGAACAACTTTCATGTAATTTGACCAGTTTTGAATAAAAACACATCTGACTTCTGCTAAAAACTGACCCCAGATCAGTTTTGCATCCATCCAGGAGTCTCAGTCTGAACACTGAATCTGGTTTCTGATCATTTTCTCTGTAACCAGCTGTGAGCATCAGTATTATGGGATGCATCCTAGTTGTTTAAAATTATAGAAAAAAAATGTTTCTGGACAGAAATCAGATTTAGTGTTCAGACTAAGAAACCTGGATGGATGTAAACTGATCTGGGGTCAGTTTTACCAGAACTTCTGGACTCTTTGGCGTTTGTAAACTCGGATATTTAACCTCCATTTTTAAAATCTGCAGCCGACCAATCGCTGGAGCCAAAAACCGCTGATGTCACGATGCAGCAATAATGAGCTGATCCTGTTTTCAAGGCCTGAAATTTAAATATTTCTTCATTTTTACTGAAATCTCTGAAAAACTCCTGGCGTTACCTTGACAACGTGGCCCTGAGGAGCGTACACCACCCAGCGGAGGACGCAGCCGTCACTGTAGGATTGTGGGTAATTTGGGCTTTGAACGGCGACCTCATCCTCCACCAGAACCACCGACCCACAACCTGGTCGACACAAACACACACAGAGCAGCTTCACATAACAACACACAAGAAAACACACAATCAGCAGCGCAGGACTCAGGGAAGCTGTGTGTTGTTGTTGTTGTGATGTTGTTTTATTTTTGTTGTGTTGTTGTTTTTATTGTTGTTGTTGTGTTGTTCTTATTTTTGTTGTGTTGTTGTTGTGTTGTTATATTTTTGTTGTGTTGTTGTTTGATTGTTTTGTTTTTGTTGTGTTGTTGTTTTATTTTTGTTGTGTTGTTGTTTTTATTGTTGTTGTTGTGTTGTTCTTATTTTTGTTGTTGTGTTGTTGTGTTGTTTTATTTTTGTTGTGTTGTTGTTTGGTTGTTTTGTTTTTGTTGTGTTGTTGTTTTATTTTGTTGTTGTTGTGTTGTTCTTATTTTTGTTGTGTTGTTGTGTTGTTTTATTTTTGTTGTGTTGTTGTTTGGTTGTTTTGTTTTTGTTGTGTTGTTGTTTTATTTTTGTTGTGTTGTTGTTTTATTGTTGTTGTTGTGTTGTTCTTATTTTTGTTGTGTTGTTGTTGTGTTGTTTTATTTTTGTTGTACTGTTGTTGTGTTGTTGTTGTTGTGTTGTTTTATTTTTGTTGTTGTTGTTGTGTTCTTATTTTTGTTGTGTTGTTGTTCTTATTTTTGTTGTGTTGTTGTGGTGTTGTTGGTTTTTTTGTTGTGTTGCTGTTTTATTTCTGTTGTGTTGTTTTATTTTTGTTGTTGTTGTTGTTGTTGTTTTATTTCTGTTGTGTTGTTCTTGTATTCTTATTTTTGTTGTTGTGTTCTTATTTTTGCTGTTTTTATTTTTGTTGTTGTTGTTATTGTTTTATTTCTGTTGTGTTGTTCTTGTATTCTTATTTTGTTGTTGTTGTGTTAGTGTTTTATTTCTGTTGTTGTTCTTGTTGTTTTTTTGTTGTTGTTTCTTGTTGTGTTATTGTTTTATTTCTGTTGTGTTGTTCTTATTTTTGTTGTTGTTGTTTTATTTTTGTTGTGTTGTTGTTTTATTTCTGTTGTGTTGTTGTTGTTGTTGTTTTCTCCCACCAGGTGCAGTGTTTCCTCTGACAGCGCGGTGCTTCACTATAAATCCACTTCCTGATCCACTGATGTCAGAGGAGAAGAGCAGCGTTGCATTCTGGGAGTTGTTGAGCAGCAGCGGACCAGGTGTGACGCTGCCGCAGAAAATACCTGAAAATAAAAGACAGAGATTTTAGAAAACAAGCAAAAAAACTGTGTCGTACTGTGAAGACACATGTTGTCTGTGTGAACATCTGGAACATCTGGAGCTTATTAAACATGATTGTTAGCATTAGCATTAGCAGTATGTTATTTCTAGATATTTAAAGAGGCAAAAAAATAAATAAAAAATTCCCTGTGTTGTCAAACAAACATTTTTTAATGGGTTTTATTCATTTATTTCAACCATTTACCATCATTTTAAAGACTTTCCAAGTTTTATTAATTAGAAAATCACAGAAAAAGTGTTAATTTAGACTCAGATGAATTCATTAAACCAGGGAGGGAAGCTAAGTTGTGACAGCAGCTGGATATTTAATAAAAGGTTAAACAATAAGAAAATACAGAATATTAGGGTATAAAATAAAATAAATATACAACAAATTAAAGTGAAATAAGATTTAGAAAGAATATCTTAATTTTACTGTATATATTTCTATATATTTCTAAGTTTAGGCACATTATTGACTTGATATGAGGTTATAATGACAGTTAGGCTCCAGACAGTGAATATAAAGTGAATATAAAGGTAATCCATCCATCCATCCATTCTCTATACACCGGGGTGCTATAAAGTAAATATAAAGGTAATATGAAGGTAATATAAAGTGGATAAACTCACCTACAGGTCTGCTGGTTGCTGTCAACACAGTGAGTCGATCAAACTGACAATAAGAATCGTTCTCCAGGTCGAAACGATGGAACTCTAGCAGAATACTGAAACCTGGAGGGACGCTGAGACGCCACAAACACAACCTGGAAAACAGAGTTTATATAAAATAATATAATATAGACACAACCTGGACATAAAATACTATAAATTTATTTTTTGCTCTACATTCTGACCTATAAAACTTTATTCTACAGTTTTCTGATTCTGATTTTATCCAAACGGCCGTAATAGAATCAGTGATGTCGGGGTTCAAGAGGTCATGTGACTGTTTATCTCTGAGGCCTCACTCACTGGTTGTTGTCGTAGCGACCGGCGGTGTGGGCGGGGTTTCTGATCAGCCCCTCTCTCTCGGACACAGAGCCATCAATCACACTGCACAGCCCTGACACACACACACACACACACACACACACACACACACACACACACACACGCACACACACACAGAGATTAAAGTGGCTCGTTATGAAATATTAACAAATCACAGCGATCAGAAGGAAACACTCACTGGATGACGTCACTTCCTGCTGCTGTTGTTCAGCTGGAACAAACAGAAACATGAAAAGATCAATATGGTGAAGAAAATACCATATTTTTACCAGAATATGAATATATTCCAGTCAGAACTGTGTACAGACACTGGCAGGAATGAAGCAGCATCAGCTAATATCTTCTCAGTAGTTTAATAAAAGTTTAAGAACACTCCAATTTTTCCATTTTTTTATTGAAATTCAAGTAGTTCAAGTCCGATGAATAGATTGAAATGGAACAAAGGTCAGTGGTGAACTGCCAGAGGGTAAAAAAAGGTAAGACTACCCAAAACTGAAAAATAATGGACATGTCGGAATTATACAAAAAGGCCTTTTTCAGGGAACAGAAATGGGTTAACAACTTAAAGCTGTTCTGCAGCAATGGAGGTTGATTAAGCCTTGAACGTTTGAGCTGCCAAATCCTACAGGAGTCCCAACTTTTCTAGTTTCCTTCCAACCCCTCAGTCTGCATAAAGTAGTGCTGGAACAGATCATGGAACCCTCCAGAGCATTATTAGAACAGTATTGTACTGCAGAAAGTGGTGTGTTGCCATAGAAATGGAAAGGAAAAGGTAATTAACAATAGAAGAGAGACAGACCATCATAGCATTTAAACATGGAGGTCTTTCCTACGGAGAGGAAGAAAGTCCAGGTGTCAGTGAGTCCAGTTTTCTTCACCATCAAAAGGCTCAGAAACTGGAGGAAACTCTGACGGGAAGAGGTCTGGAAGGCCCAAAGATACAACAGAACCAGAAGACCAGTTTGTGAGAGTCAACAGCTTGGAGATAGGAGCTCACAGGACAACAGCTTCAGTCAGCTTCATAGTGGTCATAGGAAGAAGTCTCAGGTTCAACTTGAAAATCTGCCCAAAACAACTTGAATTGTGGCCAGTATAACACAAAATCAGTCTAAAACAACCTAAAATGTGGCTAAAATGACTAAACTTGTCCAAAATTACTTAGAATCTTTCCAAAAATGATTTCAAATCTGGCTAAAACAGCTTTAAACCGTCTCACAAAATGACTTAAATGACTCAAAATTGACCAAACTGACTTTAAATTCACCAAAACAAAATTAATTGCGGCCATGAAACATCGTCAATGGACTACTGAAGACTGGAAGAAGATAATATGGACTGATGGATCTAAATCTGAAATCTTTGGTTCATCAGTAGGAGAACGATGGTTACTCAACTGTCAAACATGGAGGAGGAAGTGTGATGGTCTGGGGCTGTTCTGCTGGATCCAGGGTCGATTCTTGTACAGAGTGAGAGGAACCCTGAACCTAAACGGCTCCACAGCATTCTGCAGCTCCATGCAGAACCCTCTGGTATGTTCTAGTCCTAGTTCCTACCGTCCCTCAGCTTCATCTTGATCCGGTTCTGTCATACAGAACTACATAGAACCTCCATGATGATCTGGACCTACCGTTCCTCAGCTTCATCTTGATCCAGGGCAGCAGCAGCCGGACGTCGGTGAAAACCCCGGAGATCCTCTCCTGGAGGGGGGACGGCTGACATTGTCCCCCAGCTCCGTCCACAGCCTTTACCCCAGGAGGTGACGCCCAGAACCACCCAGCGACCCGATCCAGACCCGGCAGGACAGACCAGAGGTCCTCCAGAGTCTCCCTGAGGAGACAGTCAAATTCTGAGAAATGATTTAGAGATCAGAGGTCCTCCAGAGCCCCTCCGAAGAGAAGATCAAACTTTCAGGAGCTATTTCGAGCCCAGATGGACCAGAGGTCTCATAAAGATCCTCTGATATAGAATGCCTTTTATTGTCACTATACACAAGTCCAATGAGATTTAGAGCATCTCCATCAGTGCAAGATACATGTAATAAAAATCACAAAAAAGGATAAGTTAAAACAGTTAAAAAGAATAAAAGTGCATGGTCAGTGTGATATTGCACATTAGAATAGTCCGTATTTCACAGTAGACGGTTTTGAGGTAGTCTGGGGGGGGGGTTTGATCCAGTGGTTCTGGATGATTTCAGGCTCTAGATGATGTAAAACGGGAAATTAAACTGTGAACTTCAGAACTCTGCAGTAGAACCTCATGTTTATTGTTTAATACTGGAACTAGACTTTATGGTCATAATCCAGTAATATCTGATGCCTCCTTTGTGTCCAATGCTGTCTAATTTTCTGTAGTTGTGTCATTCTGTGTTGTTTTTTTTGTCTGTTTGCATCTTGTTTGTTGTCGTTTTTGTTGGTTTGTACCATTTTTTGTGTATTTGTGTCTTGTTTTTGTTTATTTGTGACATTTTGTGTCTTATTTTGTGTTGTTTCTTTGTCTGTTTGCATTTTGTTTTTTGGTCATTTTGTGCTTTTTTGTGTCGCGTCTTTGTCAATTATTTTATGTCATTTTTGTGTCTTGTGTTGTTTTTGTACTCTGTTTATGTCATTTTGTGTCTAATTTTTGTTGTTTGTGTCATTTTGAACCCTTTTTGTTGGTTTGCATCTCATTTGTGTTGTTTTGTGCCAATTTAGTGTCATTTTTATTGAATTTTGCGTCTAATTTTTGTCGTTTGCATCTCATTTGTATCATTTTATGTCACTTTGTGTCTTATTTGTGTCTGATTTTGCACTTTTTGTGTTATATTGTGTTTTGTTTTGTCATTTGAGTCTCATTTGTGTCATTTTGTGTCTAATTTTTGTAAGTTTGCGTCTTTTTGTAGCCTTTTTGTGTAATTTTGTGCCTCCTTTTTGTTGGTTTTCGACTCATTTGCGATGTTTTGTACTCATTTTCTGTCTCATTGTTGTTGGTTTGTGCCCTTTTTGTGTCTTGTTTGTGTCATTTTGTGTCTCGTTTTTGCTGTTTTGTCTCTTATTTGTGTTGTTTAATGTCTCATATTCATATTCATATTTTTCAGTAACCTGCTGTTAATCTTGTTTGTTTTTCGCACCAGAAATCTTCAGATTTGACCATTTCTAACTGTATTTTTTAAACCAGTGGTCTGCTGGTAGAATTCAGGTGTATTTTTTATGTTTCTTTATTTTTGATATGTTTTACAGTGCAGATGTGATATTTTTCTACCTGACAGGCGTCTTTCCCTCCTCGCTCTGGTCCGGCACACAGGACTGTCATGGCCGGTTGGGATCGGACTAGTTTCTGGTTCAGAGCTGAACTTTTCACAGTCTGGAGGACAAATTTACATTTAGCCGGATCCACCAAATCCAGCTGGACCTCCCTGAGCACCGCTGGAAGACGACCTCCTGGAAAACAGCAAAACCAAACCTGAACAAAGGGCAAAGCTTCTGTCATTTTGAACAACCTTTGTGACATTTAGATCTCTTATTTTCGCATTTGGAACAATATCCATGTCATTTTGGAAAACTTTTATGACATTTTTGTTAATTTTTTTACTAATTGAAAGCAAGTTTGGAATCATTTTGTGTCATCTTGGTCAAGTTTTGAGTAATTTAGTGAAAATTTTGAAGCACTTTTGATGAATTTCAGCTGTTTTGTACAGTTTTCTAGTCTTTCTGGACCCAGCTCTATGGGCATGAAGGTCCTGGAAGTCTCCAGTTATGAATGTTCTAATTGAGACTAAACTTAAAGAGTGGAAGCAAGTGTACTATCTGATCTGAGATCTGTATTACTTAATAAGTTAGTAGAGTGGAATCTGCTTTGTTTGTTCTAGTATCTGATATGAATTGCTGGTTATATGTAGTGTCTGCTCTGGTGTGGCTCTTTGCCTCTGACCACAGATGGAACCCGCATTACATGCATGACTAATTCTACCCATGCCATTGGAATGTGTTTTTCAGTTTCAGGAACAGATCACTTGTTGTTTTTTGGAGGCACCCATGTCCAGCTAGAAGATGGATGTCTTCCTTTAGGATTTCAGAGCAGAGGGGTTCTATTCAAGGGTGGTCTTATTTTGAGTCAGGGTCTTCAAACATGAACCAGATGTTGTAATTCGATCCTTACTAGAAGGGTATAAAGCTGTTCACTAGCCCATGGTTCAAGGAGGAATCAATCCGTGGGCTCCTCCACAGGCAAACCATGCTGCCTGTTCAGATGCTGTCTTTTTATAATAAAATCATATAAAAGCAACAGAGTCACCGGACGTGTTATTCAACCACATCTAAGAGAAACCACAAAAAAGGAGAATGTCTCCTGTAGAAAGTTGTAGAGTAGACCTACTCTACCATCTTCTCTATGGACTTCAAGGACCTGGAACTCTGGAAATATTCACAGGATGAAGGTACAATTCTGATCATTGATAAAGTTACTGGAGATGAAGAACCCGATGATCTGACTGAGAACTAGTTGGCTTCTCTCTATATCCGGTAGAAGACTCCATACTTTCCTTGGTCCTCCCCCATCCTCCCACAGAGCAGCTGGTCTGGATGGTCTCGTCAGGTAAAGGTAAACAGATCGGTTGGACACGACTTCCTGTAGAAAAAGACAGATATCAGTAATGTGGACTGTGTTAACCGTCCTTTCATCTAACCAGAATATAAACCTGCCCATGCTAATGCTTCCATCCAGCTGCAGCAGAGCGATGTCGAACTGCATTGGTAGAATGTGGCTGAACTTCTCGTGGACCGACACCGACTTGACGAGGAAGATCTGCTCGTCTTCGTCCTGTTTCCTCCGATCAAACTCTCCGACCACGACTCTGATGCCGCTGAGAAACTCTCTGGGGCAGGATAACAACTATTTAAATAAACACCACCAGTCAAATCAGGAGTGAAGATGTGGAAATAATAAAACTTCTGTACTGTGATAGAGATGTGAAGCAGTGAGCGGCTGTGAGGATCCAGCGCTCTGTCAGGATGGAGCCTCCACAGAAATGAGAACCTTTGTTCTGCAGAGAACCTGAGCAGAGAAAGCACAAGGTTAGCAGCTAAATTCACTTCACCTAATGACGCCTCATTCATTCGAACAACCAATAAAAATCTACATTAGCTGCTCACATGCTGCAGGCATATTAAAAAAATTTACTGATGCTAACGTCTTTTCTTCTTGGCATCTTGATGCAAAATCAGTTCAATCTTAGCTAGCTAGCTTATTAGTTAGTTTCTTTTATAACACAATCTCTCAGTTTGCTATTAGACTGAATACTGTGAATAAAGCTAATGTTAGCTTAGGATATGATAGAGACATGCTAAGATATTCCTATGCAAATGCATATTAGTTTGTTTCACATGAAAAATACTTGTTTCTGCCATTGTAAGCTAATGTTAGCTTCTTTCATGTCACAAGCTAATGTTCACGTCTATCAATATCACAAGCTAATATCAACTTCTTTCATATTGCAAGCTAATGCTAGCTTCTTTCATATAACAGGCTAATATATGCTTTTTTTATACCAAGGAAATACTGCTTTCTGTCATTTGCAGTCTGTTACCTTAATTAATAGCATTAATATCATAAGCAAATATTAGCATCATATAGCAGATTAATGTTAGTTTCTGTCATATCACAAGCTAATATAAGCTTTGTTCATATTGCTAGCTAAAACTAGCTTCTGTTACATCACAGGCTAATGTTAGCTTCATTCATATCACAGTATTATATAAGCTTTATTCATATCACAAGCTAAAGTTAGCTTCAATTCCATTGCCACTGTTAGTTTCTGTTATATAGCAGGCTAATGTAATTACTTTCCTGTCACTAGCTATCAGCTAACTTATGAGATGACAATTGGAAGTTCTTTTTTGAAAAATTATTCCGAGCTAAAACAAATTATTTTGTATTGAACTATTTGTTAGCTTCAATTAAATCCCAAACTAATACTAATTTCTGTCATATCTCAGGCTAATGTTAGCTTTATTCATCTCTTAAACTAATATAAGCTTTGTTTATATTGCAAAATAATACTAGCTTCTGTCACATTGCAGGCTAATGTTACTTTCATTCATATTAGAGGCTAATATTAGTTTTGTTCATATCATAAACTAATGTTAGCTTCAGTTAAATCACAAACTAATACTAGCTTTTGTCATTTTGCAGGCTAATGTTAGGTTCATTCATATCACAAGCTAATATAAGTTTTGTTCATGTCAAAAGCTAATGTTAGCTTCAATTAAATCACAAGCTAATGGCAGCTTCTGTCACATTGGAGGTTAATAGATACATCTATACAGAAAATAGGAATACCAGTGGTCTTCTCAGCCTGTGACTGGACGGTAATAACATTTATATTTACAACATTTACCAGCAGAGAAACAGTTAGTCTGGATGGTGAAGATTAGGAATAAAATGTGTCATCAGAAGAATAAAAGCATCATAAATGAGAGCAGCTCCATTAAAGACTCAAAACAGAAGAACCGACCAGCCAGGGGTGGGATCCATACGAGGCTTCGGTTCCTCCAACGACCCTCAGAAGCGTGGAGCTGAACACCTGAGGAACGCCACACTTAGAACCTGGCAGGGGAGGAGAGCCAATCAGAGCTCAGACTTTAACACAGGAAGCTTCCACCTTCATCATAACTCACCTGTCTGAGCAGGGAGGACGGCCCAAACCCAGAACCAGAGAACCAGCCCAGACATCGCTAGCTGAACGTTCCTCTACGGACCAGGAAGTGGAATGAGGAGCAGAAATGTTCTTTCTCAAGGTCGTCTGCTGCCAGTAAAACATTCAGAGGAGGTCATAAAACCCAGACAAAGATCTGAGGGAGGATCGGTGTCACTGCCCAGAACGTTCCTGATGACGCAAATTCAGGAAAGGAGGAAAAACTTTTACATTTTAGGTAATTCTGTCTCCTTTAACACCTGAGATGAAGTCAAAAACACTGTATTTACCCAGAAAAGAGCCTCATCTTCACCGTTCTAGTGTTATTTTACAGCAAAGATCTCTCTGTAAAACCTGAAAACATTGTGACCTTTGAGGTTGAAGTTTTATAAGAAGACAGCAGCTTTTACCACACTCACTGGGATGATTAAACGAGTCATTCTCTTTCTTTTTCGAAACCCTTTTCACAGATAAAGCCCCAGTCTGGCAGCTGATTCTTCCAGTTAAAGGAAAACAGGAGCAGAGGAGTTTATTCTGCTGGAAATTATGGACTTCACTTGAGTATTTCCACTACATATCACAGGAAAATACTGCGGTTTTTACTCCACCACTTATATTTCAAGCTAAGATTTTACATTAACAAGACTATAAAATGCATTTTTCCAGGTTTAGGCCAGTGGTTCACAGGTTTTGTGGGTTTTGACCAAAATCAAATAAAAGGTGTCTATGAGCTGTTAGTGTCTCAGGTAAAGAACAAATAAAAGCCCTGCATTGAGAATGTTATCTAAATATGTAAATAAATAAATATGTTTGTGTCTCTGTAGTTGTTTGGTGTTTCTGTAGTTATTTTGTGTCTCTTCGCAGCTGATATGTATCTTTTTTGTGGTAATTTTGTGTCTTTTTGCACCTGTTTTGTGTCTTTTTGTGGCTGTTTTGTGTCTTGTAGCTATTTTATATCTCTTTGTAGCTACTTTCTAGTTGATTTGTGTCTTTCAGTAGCTGTTATGAGCCTCTCTGTAACCATTTTGTTTCTTTATAACTGATTTGTGTCTTTGTAGAGTTATGTTTCTCTTTGCAGTTGTTTTGTGTCTTTTTGTTTTCATTTTATGTCTCTTTGCAGCTGATATGTACCTTTTTGTGGTAATTTTGTGTCTTTTTGTATCTGTTTTGTGTCTCTTTGTAGCTGTTTTGTCTCGTTGTAGCTGTATTGTGTCTCTTCGTGTCTGTTTTGTGTCTCTTTATAGCTGATATGTGTCTTTTTTTGGTCATTTTATGTCTCTTTGCAGTTGTTTTGTGTCTCCTTGTTGCTGTTTTGTGTCTCAAATCCTTGACAAAACTGGCTTGCTGTTGCACAGGGGATTATGACAACAGAAACACACAGATGTGAAACCAGCCGACTTCTACCTGCAGTCTACAACCACTGAGTCCACTGACACACCACCAGAACTACTAACTGAAAGATGCTAAAATCTGTTGTATCTCATATTTACTTCCAGCTCAGCTCTGTATTCCTGAGAGGCAGACAGTTTTTTCCACACCAAACAGCTTCCATATTGTGTTTTAGACTGAATCACCGTCATGTTGGAGATAAAAGGACGTCTGCTATGAAGAGCTAACGTCCTCCACACCACCACTGATGTCTGTAGCAGAGTTCTGCCTCGGGGCTCCTCTCTAAGCCCTGTAAGCCTCCTGGTTCCTGTTTGTGCAGCCCAGAACCACCGCCGCCTCGGCTGGATGTGACTCAGAGCTGGCAGCGTTGCTGGGCCACCGTTGCCAGGGGGGCCGTTGCCAGGCGTCGCTAAGAGGAGCATGAAATACCGTTTTCAGTATCGGATGGCGGCTGGATGAGCAGAAACATGAACGGAGGACAGCTGGTCGACGGAAGGCTGGCAGAGAACGTTCCCACAGCACTGGAGAACATGAGCCACAGGTTCTCAGAGTTTAAAAGAACATTTCTACAAAGTTAAAATGATGTTTTCATGTCAACACTCAGAGGAGGCGGATTAAGTTCCAGGAACGTTCTCAAACCAACACTCAGAAAGTTATTCCCAGATCTTCATAAAACGTTCCTGCAATGAGATGCACTAACAAACGTGAAACATTAGAGAACGTTTGTTTTTACAGAAAGTTTTCTGACATTCATGTGCATGACATATGACCACAGATGGAACATTCTGGTTGGAATGTTGTGAAAATGTTTTGGAACGTTGTTGAGGAACACACTTAGACTTAACAATCTTTAAAATGTTCCACAATGTTCCATGGACATTTTTGCCTTTTGTTGAGGGAACACACTGCAGAATCTATAAAACGTTTCCAAAACATCCTCAGAACATTGCAGCCAGAATGTTCTGCATTTGGTATTACAGAACATTAAAGTACATTTTATATACATCAGCTGAGGCCTCCAGAACATCTGGAGAACATTTTGTGTGGTGGTGTTTTCCTGAGAACTTAACATGGAACATTGTGGGAACGTTTTGGAATGTTTTTTCAACAAAATGTTCCACCTTTAATATTTCATGTCGCAGGAACGTTAAAAAACAACTGTATGAAAAATATTCTGCCTCGAAATGAAAAACATTTTTGAATGCTGGATTAAGAATGCTGTTTCTTTGTTATCATGGAACATTGTGGAACATTGTAGGAACATTATTTTGGATTCTACAGTTTGTTCCCTAGCCTCAGAGCATCAAACCATTTGTTCATGGAATTTGCAGTACAGGACCGTTTTTAAGAACGTTCTGTCATCTGAGATCTCTAGATCAGAAGAACTTTTTGTTTGTGTTTTACAGAGAACTTAACGTGGAACATGGAACATTGTGGGAATGTTTTTTCAGAGAATGTTCATTATCTGTTCCATCAACAAAAGGGAAAATGTCAGCAATTCACAAAATGTTCTCTAGATGTTATCGAGGCCTCAGATGATGTTTATAAAACTTTCCTGTAATGTTCTACGTGAACAAATGTAGAACATTGGGCTTCAATATTCTGAGGATGTCTTAGGGATGTTGTTGAGGAACAAATTATAGCTGGTTCTGTAGACATTCCCACAATGTTCTCCAATGTGCTTCGATAAGAAAGAAAGAGCATTCTTAAATCCAGGATATAAAAAAAACGTTCCTATCAGTGTGAAATATTAAAAAGGTTAGACATTTTTCCGGTTTGTTGAGTGACCCGTAATAAAACATTCTTTAAAAAACAAAACAATCCAAAACGTTCCCACAATGTTCCAGCTCCATTCACAAAATGTTCTTAGGAATGTTATCGAGGCCCAGATGACAAGATACGTTCCTTTATAAAATGTTCCTGTGCATGTTCTATATTAACAAAGGTGGAAACATTCTGGCTGAAATTTCTGAGGATGTTTGTTGAGGGAACAAACTGTAGAATCTGTAAAATGTTCCCACAGTGTTCCATGATTACAGCAGGAGAACGTTCTCAGTGCAAACATCCAGTTCTGAGAACGTTGGGGTATAGTCTAAAAAACATCAACCCCAACACTTTTAGAACATGTTTAGGTATTAAGGAGAACTTCTGGGAACATTAGAGCAAATCCAGCTGAAAATGTATGAAGACCTGAGGAACCAAGTAAGTTCTGTTTGTTTGTCTTGTTAGTGTGAAGACGATCAATCTGACCTGAGGGCCTTCCTTCACCTGTAAATCCAGATGGAACACTTTGGATCTTAAAGACTTTTTAATGTCCATGAATGTTTAATGTGAAGCGTTTAGAATCGATCTCATTGATCTGTGGAGCCCAGCAGCAGCTACAACCTCACAGAGGAGCCTGAGTTCTTCATAAAACACCACAAAACCTGAAGAAAAGCAGTGAAAAAGTCTTGTCGGACAAGTTTCAAGTCATTTTAGACCATCTTTATCTTGCTTTGTACCATTCTTGAGTATTTTAGGACAAATTTCAAGTCTTTCTTGACTCTGTTGAGTCATTCTAGACCATCTTTATCTTATTTCAGACAATTTTTTAACCAGTTGGGACTAATCTTAAGCAATTTTGGAAAAGAATCAAATCATCTTTGGTGAAACGTCGACCAAGACTGTATTTAGTAGAAACATGGATCCATCCATAGATAACACATACCCATATCCACACATATCCATAGATATACAATTTACAGGAACTCTATGGGGACATAATACCAGCCTGGAGCCTGGAGGCTGGTATTATGGACCAATAGTTCTTGTTGTTGTCCTTTTGGACCATCTTGAGACATTTTAGACCAACATTTTTCATATTTTGGACACATTTTGAGTCGTTTTGGGCTTGGACAATTTTGAGTAATTTTGAAAGGTTTCAAGTAATTTCAGTCCAAGTTTCAAGTCATTTTTGGTGAGATGTCGACCAAAGATGTATTTAGAAGAACAAAGATCCATCCATATATATATATATATATATAATATATATATATATATATATATTTATTTATTTATTTTAGCAGGAACTTTATTATCAAGGACCAATAATGAGGAATTTGTCCTCCTGTTGAACCATTTAATGATTTAAATCTGATGGAAACTATTCTGTCTGTTCCACAAATTTCATGACTGTTGAGTTTTATTTCTTGAGATATTAAACAATTAAAATGGCTTCCAGGGTTTTTTTTGTGGGCCGAAATACAAAAATTCCACGTCTGAATCATGAAATTCTTAAAATTCAGCCAAAAATATTTCACAGAATAAATTTTTGGTCTCAAAACCAACAGTGCTGTCTGAAATGACCTCCACAAATTACAAATATATACATAAAACAACACATTTGTAAAACTCTCCTAACAGATTTTGTTGATACAAGACAAATGAAATTTCTTGATTTCTGTGTTTGATTCCAATTTGAAGACACCAAGAATCCCGATCAAAAGTAATCCTGTCGTGGTCGACGTCTCTTTAACTCTCCAGTAGCAGCGAGAAACCTAAAACCTGCCTGGTGTGAAACCAAATCCAGACACGACGGTTTGCTCAGCAACCCGAGTCAAACGAGGGCAGCGTTTACCGTGAAACAGCAGTGGAGTTCTAGAAGCACAGATCCACTGATCCTTCAGCTGCTGTCTGGAAAATCCACAACAAACTAAAACATGCAAAGGTCAAAGGCTGTCTTCCTCAGAACCGGAGCTCTCCAGGTTTGTTTTGTAGAAAGTGAAACCGAGTCGCTCAGTCAAACGTTCATTCATGGAGTCACATTAATCCTGAACAGCAGCATTAAATCTTAATGCAGTCATTCATTGGTTTCCACTTTATCTGGCTGCTGTGAAGAGAACGGATCAGTTCTGGTCCAAAGGAACAGGTCAGAGATTAATGCTTCATTTGTTCTGCGGTCGATCACATCTGATGATAAAATACAGCCTCAGTGCAGGTTAAATTAGAACAAACCTGGAAAAAAAACCACACCAGAACCTCCTCCGAA